>NW_022589713.1:28647148-28686338 GCF_004348235.1 Phoca vitulina
GAGTATATAACTGGTACCTAATAAGTACCTCCTTGCACAATAGAATCAAATATTTTTAAAATATAGAAAACTGTAGAGACCAATACTTTAAGTATCACCATATCACCATATCGAACTAACATATTTCAATGACCTGTTACCTTTGGTTCAGATCTTTTCCATTATTCATGAAAGAATGATGGCAATACATGTTCTGTTGAGTCTTTTTTATGTATTATGACAGTTTTCTTCCTTAATCTCAGAGGCAGCCACAATCATGGCTGCTATGTTTATTCTTCATATCCATGAGTTATATTTCAAATGAGACACTATATGTTTAGTGTATGATATAGTATTTTGCATAAATATGAACCTGCAGTTTGTATTCTCTACTCCACATTATGTTTTTCATAGACTTAGCCATATTCATACATATTATGCATATTCTTGTATTTTAACGGCCGTATAGTACTTCGTTATATACATATACTCTAACTTAATTACCTTGTACTTTATTCATAGATATTTTAGATTATTTCCTTGTTAGTTTTAGGAACAATGATACAATGAACTTTTCATTCCTCATTTGCAATTGATTTCAAGAATATACACCTAGAAATGGAATTTTCAGATTGTAGATAGCCATTGCTAGACTAATCTCCAAAGTGATTAAATAGATTTATACACCCATTGGTGGCTTAGGATAGTTTGTACTTTTCTACTATCTAGTCAACACCTGGTAAAGTCAGACTTAAAAATTCTGCCAATAGGTGGGTGAAGTAAACCCTTCATTTTACTGAGACTGAATAGATCCTCCTATTTTTATTAACCATTTAGATTTCTTCTCATGAGTTTCCAGTTAACATTCGCTGTCCATTTTCCAATTGAATTGTTTGTTTTTCTTATTGATTTATAAAAGTGTTTTTGTATATTTTAAATACTAATGCTTTCCTGTTCAGATCATGTGTGTGTTTGTATGTGTGTGTAACAGTCCATTGCTTTTCATTTGTTTTGTATATAGTGACTTTTATCGAACAGCATTTAACAATTTTTAATGTAGTCAAATGTATGCATTTTTTCCTTTATGATTTATGTATTTTTCAATTTGCTTAAAGAAATACCCCCTTTATACCACATTCCAACTAAATCCTCCCATATTTTCCTCTAAATGTTGATATGCTATTTTTCATCCTCAAGTTTTTTATTCTATCTAGAATTTGTGGTTTACCTCTTTCCATTTATACACCGGCCTATTTACCTCAGCGCACCCTTCGGCAACTGGGTGGAGCAATCAGAGTGGTATCTGGTGTAAATTAAAGGCTGCATTTGAAAGCAGACTTACCTCTCACCCTTAGCCCTGAGGAAAAATAAAAGTTCAGGGGCTAAATAATCATCAAAAAGGAGGACTTGAGGAGAGGTCACAGAATCCTTCATTGAGGATATAATGTGGCATTGATCTCTGAAGAGTAAGTAGGGAAAAAGGCCGAGGTATGCGAGGCATGCGCAAAGACCCCGAGGCAAGTAGGAACATGCCCTTTGGAGGAAGTGAGAGGAGGGGAACATTATCAGGTGTTGACCAGGTCATGAAAAAGGCAAGCATGGTTAAAGCAAGAGGTTAAGGGGAATGTAGTAAAGGTGATCTTGTAAAGTTACACCTGTCCCTATTTTGCAGGCCTTTGTATCTAGGCCATGTTCGAGACTGGCGTTTTTTCCTCAGAGAAATGAAAAAGTTGAAAGAGCTTTCAGTAAGAGAGTAGACAGATCAGATTCCATTTGCATAAAATAGCCCTGGTCACTAGGGTAGAATGAATGAGAGGGGTAAGGGACCATAGGGGGTGATCAATGAGGAAGACATGCCAGGTGAGATATGGAAGAAGCTTAGACTAGGGTTGTGGCAGTGGGGATGGAGAACAGTAACAGTTAGAAAAAATGGATGGATAATGAGGAAGAGGCATGTTTATTGCCTGTGTGGCTATCTAGATGGAGCAGGTTAAGGATGAGGGAACAGCCCATGAGTTTGGCCTCAGACGTGTTTAGTATGAGTGCCTTTGAGACACTGCAGCTGAGACTGGGAAATATCCCGGCTAGACCTATAAGCTAGAGAGTCCCAGGTATGTAGAGAATAGCTGAAGCCATAGATATCAGTAGATGCCCCAGGAAGAAAACTGGTAGTGAGAAGGCAAACAGCTCTAGAAACAAGTCTTAAGAATCTCTGAAACGTAAATTTAGACAGAAGATGATTGGCAGATATCACTGAGGAGTGTCCAGAGAGTTAGGAAGAAGATCAGGACAGCACGTTGTCTTGGAATCCAGGGGAAGTGATGCTTCCAATGGTCCACGTGGCTGGTTATTACTGAGAGCCCGAGGAAAACGAAAGGGAAATGGCCCACTGGATTCAGTGATATGGAAGTCACTGTCATTTTACTGAAAGTGGTGTAGGTACTGAACAGTGGAAAGTGTGGGGAAAGAAAATGAACAGAAAGACCCTCCCAACTGCCACCCTGGTGGTTTGTTTCAGTGGGTCCACCTCTGAAAATTCAGGAGAAATCTTGAAATAACCTCCCAGGACTACTGGGCCTACCATCTTTCTCTAAAGCTTGGAGGGACAGGCTTTTTACAGGATTTTAAATTTGGCATATAGCATGTGGGGGGAAAAAGGCTGGGTAACGTTTAGCCAGAAGGTGAGGGAGAGAATTTTCGCATTTGTGGATCTGTTCTCTTGGTAATACCTGGAATTTATGTCCTTTTCTATACTTACCAAGCAAAAAGTAAGTGTCCCAGTGAACCGCTGACCAATTTTTCCATTAATTTTCCTCCTTAGTAATTTAGGATCTACAACTCCTCATGGTTTGAGTTGCCTTTCTCATGAACTCTTTGAGATCTCAAAGTTACTGCAAGTTCTATATTATTCCCACACAATACTCAAAAGGCAGGTAAAGCCATTGTCCTGATAATATTAACATACAATTCCTGGGTTTTACTTTCTTGCCAAAGCTATAATTTTATACCAGAGTAACTTGTTTCTACTTTTACTTATTTCAGCTCTTCTCTCATTGCGTGGACATAAATTCTTATCGGGGCTTTTGCTTTTCCCGCTCTTGAGAGCTTTCTTTACTTCTCTTAGTGTAGTAAAGATTTTCAATGATTCCTCTTTATAGTTCACATAGGCAGTATTATATTTTCTCATGCTTCCTATGATTTAACAGTATGTCCCAAATGTTGCCAATTGTTTCCTTGGACAAATTGCCACTACTCAGAATAGTGACAGGGAGGGGCTATAAGTGATCTCTGTTTACTAGGTGGATTTCTAAAAATGCTTTAATAAATGACTTGAGAATGCTTCGTGAAGAAAAACCCACTAACGAGGAAGCTCATTTTTATTTAAATCTCTTGCTAAAACCTGGGGGTTTTCGTCTTTCCTCTGGACTTTTCTGCCTTGCCCTGGTGACCTCATCATCAGTCACATGTCACCAAACTGGAGAAATGAAATCTGTACGTTGGTGGCAATACCCGTTCTCCACGTTGACGGACAGCTCCTTTGTCCTTTGGCTCTGGGGAGGTCCTATTAAGCCATCAAAGCCCACAACTAGCATGTGGGCAGGTCTTGCACAAAACAGGCTCTTTTTTTGGACAAGATTTCCTTTCCTTGTTACTTTATCCTTTTTCATTCATGAGAAATGGTATGCCTCATCAAAGTGAACGCTAAATATAAGAGAAGAAAGTTGAATAAAATGAGTCACTGGGAGATCAGGGCTCTCTATTTGGGGATGTTTATCTCCTTAAGGCTCTTAAAGCACATGTTTCTGTTTGTTGCTAGAATCGTGATCATTGACAATGTGGCTTCTATTTTATTTGCATTTGGCTGTGCTTTTCTGGAGACTAGATTGGCATCCAGTAGTCACTTAAGTTGATGTAGAAACCAAACAAAGCAGGGAAGAAGGAGCAGAGATCTGTGGTTGGAGGCTGCGTGGCAGGGGTGGGGGGAGCAGAGCGCCGAGCACAGTGGTCCTGCAGTCCTCCGATGGAGGGTGAGTCCTGCTCCCCCTTCTCCAGCTCTGGGGCCTCGGATTCCATTTCCCCGTGCTGTAGACCGGGACTGATGATAATACTTACCTCACAGACTGGTTCTTGTGAGAAGTAGCTGCTGCTACGTTAGCACTGCAGGAGTGTTTTGTTAGATAACATACTGCTCTGTCCATCACTAAGACTGTCCTGATAGCTAATGGTTTACTGGCACATTTCCTTGGGCCAGGTGCTGTGTTTTACATGCTTTAATTTTTTTTCATTTGCTCTTCACAGCAATTCATAGGAAATGTACTATAGTATAGTACCCTCATCGTATGGATGAGAATATCAAGGTTTAGTGGTAGTAACGGTTCGTTACTAAGTGTAGGCGGATGCAGTTGGAAAGTGGCAGAGCCTGGAACCCCGTGGTCCTAACCACTATACCACACTACCCCCTGCCAGGAATCCTGCAGTGTGCTTTTGCTCCCCAAAACCCTTCCACACAGGGACGAGCACTTGAACCAGAAAATTCAGCCTTGTGTGCCCTACTTCTGGAGCCAAGGAGACTGACTCTAAGTGGTAAGCCTTATTTGACTTGGATTTGAGCCTGTTTCTACTGCCTACTGACTCCGACCTTGGGAAGGTTATATATCACTATTTATTTATCACTATAACTCAGTTTCTCTCATTTGAATGATGATCATAGATTCTACTTGCTACGGTAGCTCTGAGGATTGGCTAAGAAATATATTAATACTACTTCACAAATAATGTGGTTTCATGCTGTTAGGTGGGGTTTGGGTAACGGTTATCTGAATGGAACATTTCGCTAAGGATGGTCATGCATGTGTTAAATGAACTATGTCCCTGCCATAGGAGAACCAACTATTCAAATCTATCCTGCTCTGTCAGCATCCTACAAGTTCAGGCCTAGAGCTTGAAATAAGAAATTATTTGCACTTAGTGTTTTCAAGTAATTGGCCATCACAACTAACAAGAGGGTTTGTTGGAAACGCCAATAGTGATAGACTGAATTTGAAAAAAAAAGAAAGGGGGGGGGATTTATTGACCAGAGAAAAAACAAGCCAAAGCCTTGGCTAATTTGTGTAATCAGCTTTATCAATTTGCATAAATTGTGCATCAGGCTATATTCCTCTTGGGCATAATAAGCCCAAATTTAGTTTTTCTAATTTTAAAGTCATCAGTTGCTTTTTTTTTTTTTTTTTTGCTTCTTCTGTTCCTTTCTGGGACTTGTGTGGGTCACACCTCCATGCATCTGTCAGGTGGTCTTATGTGTCCCTAATTCTCAGGGCCCCCGTCAGCGCCTTGTTGTAGCATCTAGTGCTTATTTTCCAAAATTGGTCCAGCCTCGACCCTCCGTCCTCTCTACCATTTCATGTCTTTTTGTCTATACTGCATCTACCCCTCTTTTTGTCATATCTTTTGTTCTGATCAAAATCTTCCAAACATTTTTAAATGAACCCCTTCCATTTGCTGTGCTCTCTTACTGCCTCCTTTCAAATGACTCTGCTACATTCTAGATTCTTCCCTAACAGGCCTTCTGCTCCAGATTCTACCCATTGCTTCCTCTCATTACTTCTTTCTCAACACTCATTACTTCTGCTAGGGATCTCTAAATAGTTCTAAAGGGTCTCAGACCCTTTTGACTCTAGTCTGAGGTGATAAGATGAATTGTGATAATTTTTGGGCTCTCACATAGCTTGGCCCTCCCCCTCTTCTCCTGCCCTCCTACCACTCCCTCAGTCCAGCTTGTCTCCATTCTTTTCCTGACCTGTTTCTGGGCTATCCCTCCTGGTCTCCTGCTTTCAGTCTTGACACGCGTCAATTCGTCTTCCACCTTGCCACCAGAGTCTGAGTTTGGCTAAGATTAAAATCTATCTAATCAAAAGAGGTGATCATAGAACTCGTTCACCAACTTTAGTAATTAGAGAACTAATGAACCTCCTTGAAACCAGCAAGTGTTGAAGAATACACATGAGAAAATACTATTTTATATAGCATGTAGATAGCATACCAAAGGTTGTACAAGTTGAGAACATGAATGACTTTAAGAAGGGTTTAAACTTCACAGACAATATTTTAGACGCATATCCCCTAACCTTTGGAGGGTGAGGTCACACGGGGCCTACGCTGCAGACTGTCATCGAAGACCAAACCCTGGACTTGTGGCCAGCTGGTATAACCCAGGCGTCATTTCTTATGATTTTATGCTGTCCAGAGGGCTGAACTGCTGACATAAAATCTTTATCTCAAAGATGCAAATGTAAACCTAATGTCCTTTTTAAAACAGCAGCTAGTTATGGCACTAGAGATGTTTAAGCCCGAGGCTTTACAAATACTTTTGTAATACCATTAGCCTGAAGATTGCCCCTGCCTCTACTCCATAACACCAACATTTGCAAATCTGGGCATTTGCAATTCTTTCTATTTCTTTCAATGTCACTGGAACTCGAGCGTCTGCTTTTAGAGAATAAACTTTGCTTTCTGCACTCCAACACGTGGAGGATGCCAGGTGAGAGGAACACTGAAAACTTCTTGCATGCCCTTGGTCTCAGTCACGGCCAGCCTGCTTGCATTTCCTTTGGGTTCTGGCTCTATTGGCCAATCATTTTTATGGCTGGGTTTAAAGAGCATGTGCCTAATTTAGAGCTGCTGACAGAGGCCAGGGAACAGGCCACCTGGCAAACGCCTTGGGCTTTGACTGATTCCACTAACTTGAAGCCTAGGCCAAGTTCCCCTCAAGTTGTGCTGAGGTTTGTAAATCTTTTGGCAATGCTGGACTAGGACTGCACCAGGTAATCAGCGTTTCGTGGTCCTCAGCTAGGTGTGAAATTTTAATCAAAGGGATTTTATTTTTGCAAAAATATAATGTACCACCAGAAATGTCACATAGAATTCAACTTTGGATTCGCTGAGGTTCAAGATGAATCAGATGGGTTCTTACAAAATGGCAAATCCTGTCCTCTTTAGGCGGGGGTGTTAAAAATAAATGGAAACAGGGATTTTCTGGTACCCCCTTTGTCTTATGGGGAAATATCACAATAACTTTTAGTCCATTCACACTTTGGAGCTGGATAATTACTTTTCACTTTAATTACAAGATGGCACAGAAAACACATAAGCTTCAGCCCAAAAATATACTTTCTGTATCCAGTAGATCTTGTAGAAATGATTCTCTTTTATAGTCAATATGGTCTCCAGACATGCTCCAGATTCCCACAGTTCATCTAGAATGGTTTCAACCAGCCTTACATCTGACAAATAAATGCTAGATACAGAAGACATTGGGGCATCAGGCTAAAATTAGAGCAGGCTCTTACTCAGAAATATAAAGCCAGAGCCAGCTCCTTTACAAAGGGAATAGAAGGCTCAGAGAGGAAGCAGCGCTGACTGCTAGTGTGGAGAATGGATGAGAAACATCTCTGCGGCTTGGGATACCAAACTCACTGGAGGCCCTCCAGAGAGATTCTAGAGGATCCAAGTTCTCTGAATATTCTCTGCCAGATCTCTGCCCCAAACACAGACCAAGTCACCATACGTTGCCTCTTACAGAGGTAATTCATGTGAATGCTACAGGAACTGATTTCTCACCATCTCTCCATGACCTAGAGTGTGTCACTAGGTCACCATGGGTTTTGTGGGTTTTGTAGCTTCTTCCTCTCTCTGGTTGGGATGTGGAAGTCAGTATTGTCAGGTAGTATTTGGCATAGAACAAAGTGTGGCTTCTAGAGTCAGACCACTTGGTTCAGGCCCTCGCTGTGTACTTCCCACCTATGTGACATTAGGAAAGTTGTCTAGCCTTTGTGTGCCTCAGTTTTGTCATCTATAAAATGGGCTGAATAGTAGAATTCACCTCAAAGCATTGTCATGAAGATTAAATAAATTATTAACAGTGAAACCTTTAACACAGTACAGTAACCATTCAATAAATATGATGATGATGATGATAATGCCTCAACAAAAGGGGCCATGCTTTGTGTCTGTGTCTGTGTATGTGTGTGTGTAAACAGAAAGAGGTGTGTAACTAAAGGGCTTTAACAGAGGAGCCTAGGCATAAGATGCCATGAAGCTGTGGCAGAAGGATATGACTAATTTCACGAGACAGAGATTTTCAACCCCGCATCCCTTGAACCTGGAGAAAGAGCTCCTAGGTCAGTGATGGTAATGAAGATCCTAGGTCACTAAGTCCCCTTTATTCAGGGACCGATGGTCTCCAAGTGTCAGAGGCAGGGTCTGTTGAGGTCACTGCAGATTGTCTAGCTGGGGACAAAGTAAGCACTGATTGTGACACAAAGTAAGCACTGAGTGTGACACAAGAACACTCTGTGAACAAGAGCTAAAGGGGATTGGGCTCCTTGGGGGGTGACTGAGCAAGGATTTTAGCTTTCTCTTCTCAGACAAAGATAATAATCAGGACATGGACCACTGGGCTGTGTAAATATTCCTGGAGGTCTCAGAGAGTTCCAAGGTGGGGTAGTAGCCTGGATGTGGAAAAAATATTTTCATCACAGGCACACAGAGACCCAAAAGCCTTGTAATATGAGTATTAAATAAGCCTAACCTCACTACCCCAAGCTTGCAAAGCTGGGTCTACTGTTGACATTTCCTCCTCCTTGAGGTTTGCATTTGGAGGGGTGGGACTAGCCCTGAATGTGGTCATTCCCTTACCTTTCTCTCAGCCATGTTAGGAAGGTTCTTAAAGATGCCTAACCAGCAATTGGTTACCTGACTACTCCTGACCTACTCACCTGTTTTCTTTTCCCAAGTTTCTTTTACATAACTGACATGAATACCTCCATAAGGAAAGAAGATAAAAAAAGGGAAGTGGACCTTATTCCTATTCACTATGTTACTTGATTTACTCCAACATCACTTCACTATGTTACTTCAAATTTGCTCTGAACCAGGATAGAGAAAATACTATACTCAGGTTTGGAAGTTTCAGTTGACTACATTTCTTCATCTCCATCTTTTATCAGCACAAACAAATAACTTGACCCTCATCATTATATTTTTAAATAAGAAGGATGCTTAAAAAATCCTTAATTCTTCAAAATATTTTTAGACAAATCATATGTGTTTCTCTAGGAGCTAAAATGCAATAGTAATCAACCCTTAGCATCTTTCCTACACATATAAAGTGAAACATAATATTTTTTATGCGTTTTCTTTTTTAATAGAAATTATACCATGCGTTGAATTTGTAGAAAGGCAGGGAAGATTGAAATACATCAGTTGAGGGTAACCGTTAGCTGGGACTGGGAGGGGCTAAGCCTTTTCCAGAGAGAAAGCTTTGGGTGGTCTTTGTATTGGAGTTGGATTGGCCCATGTTTTTGAGGAATGTTTGAGTACTAGAAAGAAGCACTTAGACAGTGTGAAGAGAGTTTTGAGTTAATTTTATATCTAAATCAGTAAAAAACAACAGAAAAAACTGTTAGGGAAAGAGAACACAATAAGGACAAGGTGCTTTTAATTGAATTACCCAGTAAAGCCTTTTATATTGAGCATATGCAACCAAAAACCAGGTTTGTATAGAATTCGTAATGGTAATTAATTGAGGTATGTATTAAGTTTCAAATATTAACTAATTTAGTAATTCGACAAATATTTGAATTCCTATAACATGGATCCCTGCATTTCTGTGTCCTTCTCTGTGTCTGCCCATATATACGCTAGTTTCCCACATGCCAGGAAGTAATTTTCTCATTGATTTTCTTGTTTGATGTCATTTGTTTAATATATGTGATTTGTCAATATTCTTAATGCTCTTGAATTTTCAACTCATTCAATAAATATTTTTTCACCATTCACACAAACAACCTCAAGCTGTCACAGTTAAAGATACAGAAAATGCAGACTATGTTTTCCCCTGAACTCTAAGAACTTTATAATCTTATTGAGAAGACAAACATGCATGAAATTACTGGAACATACTGATGTTGATTGTATGTGTGAAAGGATTTCCAAGAGAGAGATCAGCTCACTTTGGTTGTCAAAGAAGGAACTCTGAGGGAAGTCGGCCCCTACCCGGCACTTTAAAGAGAAATTGAGGCAAAGGAAAGATCCCAGGCAGGCAGGCTTGCATAACCCGAGGTGTGCATCACTGCTAATGGTTTGATTCACTATGTTGCCTTAATGGGGTAGGCTGCCTTATTATGAATGTGGGGCCCAGAAGGGGTCACAATCTTTCACACCCACTCAACTTGAAACTTAACCCTGTGATTTTAGACACCAATCATGGATAGAATCATGAGCCTCGGAGTTAGTTGAGGACGAAGACCATGTTTTTTTTATTTCTCTAACCCCAGTGCTGGGCACATGAAAGTTTTCAATGAATGTATATGAGTATTGATGGAATGAATTGAAGAATGTAGGATTTCCCAAATGCAGCTTGCCTGAGAAGTGACCGCTGATCCCTACTTGGATAGAACCATTGATTTCAAGCTCTCTTCTCCCAGAATCCATACCATAGTGAGACTGTTGATTTTTAGAAGCCCTTTCCAAATAAGGAATTGGAAATTACTTCCAGCAACTTCTGCCCACTGGTCCTGGCTGTGCCTTCTCTAGCCAATTTGGCAGCCCAGCAGCTCGTTCAGGTGGCAAAACATTTTCGGTCGGGTCCATTTTGGCTCAGGTTGTATAGACACACCCATGCGCTTGACTTCCTCTGGGGATGTTTTGTGAGATTATCAATCAGTATGGTTCAAAACCAGACAGGCTACCCCAAATGGCCTGCACCTTTTTTTCTCTTTGTGATGGAAGAGAAAGACACACTGACCCTCTTAAAATCCCCAGAAAACCTGGCAAGTCACTGATTTGGCTTTGAATACATTGATGGGAGTCATTTTAGGACTCATACCTTGTGAATTCTGGGCTTTTCAAAGCCCAGAGAGTAACTCTCCTTCCCAAAGGGACAAGGACAAGAAAACAGCCCTTTCACATGCTGGCTAATTCATATTTTTATTTTACATTTTTCAAAGCAGATTTTAATCACACCTGTCAGTGTCATCATCCTATTTGGCAGGCTGTGACCTGAGGGGATACCTGTCGCTTTGGCCAGAATATCCACACAGCAGGAAGGCTCTAGCAAGTTAAGCAAGATAGGGATACGGGATGGTTCTCCTCTTTCTCCACCATCCAACTATTTTTCCCTGGGACTTCTTCCTAGGCAACATGTCAGCTGTAAAAACATGAATCTTTCCTCCCCTGCTCCCCACCTCCCAACACATATGCTATTTATCAAATCTAAGAATCAGAAGAATGTGATTTCAAGAAAGCTTTTAAAGATTTCAGTTTCCCTTAAAAAAAAACAGAGCGAGATTAAGGACATGTGATCAGCTGGAGGTGTCATGCTGAGTGTTTGCTGTTTGACACTTAGCCGTCGTTGACAGCAAAGCATCAGTCCTATGGGTCTACCTATGGGTAGAAATAATCAGGGTCTCCACACATGTCACATGTCTACATCAGGGATAGTAAGAGTCTCCACTCAGTGAAATTTGCTGACTGCACTGAAGTCAGTCTGGGGAGCAGCTTTGTGCTGGTTGAAGGGGAGGAGAGCTCTGGCCACATCTGGCGGGAAGCAGGTCTTGGTCTCGTTCCTCTCTGGTGACGGCAGGGTGTGGGAGGCAGCGCTGTCCAGTACGGCAGCCACCAGCCACCTGTGGCCGTGGAGCACGTGGGATGGGGCCCGAGATAGCCTCCAAGTGTACGACATGCTCCAGGTTTCAAAGACTCACTGTAGAAAAAAAACGTGTTATAGATCATTAATAATGTTTTATATTGATGACGTGTTGAAATAATGACATTCTCAATACACGGAGCAGAGTAAAGTCTTACTTAAATTACTTTGTTTTTATGTTACAGATGTCGCTCCTAAAAAATTGTAAATGATGTGTGTGGCTCACCGTATTCTGTAGGACCAGGCTGATCTAGAGAGACAGGGAAGGTGTTGCCCAAACAGAAGTCCACCTCAGGACTTTAAGTCCTGAGTGTTGCCACCTCAGGAATTTAAGTTCTTAAAATATTAAGCAGCATATTTTCGCCCGATTTTAAAAATATCATTTTCATATTTTTCCAAAAAATCTATGAACCACACAATCCCTGTTTTGGCACGAGTTGAAAGGCAGTAATCCGTATTAACGATCTCGTCCGTGAGGTGCAATGTTCCGCTACCTTCGTAGTGCAGTGTTACCAGCAGTGTCCCCCCGATTCTGGAGACCCACCGAAGGGGCTCTTTAGTGCACCTTAGATCCGACATTTCCAGATTTAGCTTGCTTTGTAAGATTCTAGGGATCTAATATCTGAATGTTACTCAAACTTTCCACCCCACTGAACTAGAGATGAAGCACATAGACTTTGTGAAATCATTCAAAATACAGGACGATTCTCAATGCATTCTAAATTACGAGCTATCCCATTATTTAACTCAATACACTAATGTCTGGGTGAACCACCCAACCTCCAAATTTTCTCCATAGATGGTAATTGAATTATAAACTACGCACTGTGATGTATATATAAATGCTGGGTGTTTCTCTTACAAATGTATGAATATCAAATTATTCTATTTGCTCATTATTCTTGGTGAATTGTAAATTATTTTAATAACATTGATTTACTACTCTATTCCTCTTTTACTTGAAAATTATTAGAAGTGAGTAATGGTGGGGAAATGTTGCTACATTTAGATTTTTTAATTAACCCAAGGTGCAGGTTTTCTAGAATGGTCGTATACACAGACCTAGAGATTAACCTGAACTATTCAAATTCCCACGCAAATGATTGTCCACCAGGTCTTTTGTACTCCTGGGAAGCCTCCTGTAAAGGGAGGTTTTTAAAATTCTTTTCTTTATCCTCCTCTCTGGCCTCTGGCCGCTGGGAGTCTGTGTTCTCCCTGTTTAACAACCGTTTTCTTAACCCTCTTGAAGGTCAGTCAAGGCGGGCCAGGCGGGCTGGTCTGATGGCTCTGAGAAGGGAAAGGAGGGAAGATCTTGGCATCTAAAGCTGCATGGTCCAATATAGTATCTTCGAGCCACATGTGGTTATTGAGCACTTGAAATGTGGCTAGTGACGCACTCTAAGTGTAAAATGCGCAGCAGATTTCAAAGAAAAATTTTCCAATTAACAAAAAAGTAAAATAGCTCATCCCTGCAAACATAAGAATAGGACATAAATCTGGCTTTTAAAAGTAAACCGATTTCTATTTTGAGTCTCTCCATTCTGGCAGGGTAAGAAAACGTAATAAATGTGAAGGCACTCTCCCTTTTCCTCCTTTACTGAGGGTTGTAACTGTTCTGGGGGCTTACATAGTCCTGCAACACTGTGGGGAATAGGGACCTAGCATCTCTTCACCTTGGGCAAGGCCCCTTTGGGGCCAGCGGTTACCTTGGTCACCTTTCCTCCCCATGCTGGATGCTGGAATCTCAGGGAATCAAGGTCCTTTCCAAGCACCTTGTTGCTCTCTAGCACATGTGTAATTCTGGGTCTCCTGGAACATGCTAGGATGTAGGAAGCCCTTGCAGGCTATCTGGAGCTCTGTCATCTTAGACCAGGAGTGGGCAAATTACAGCCCACAGGCTAAATCTGGCCTGCTGCTTATTTATGTAAATAAAGTTTTTTTGGAACATAGCCACATGCATTTTTACGCATTGTCTCTGGCTACTTTTGTGCCGATGGCAGAACTGGGTAGTGGCGACAGAGTTTATACAGCAAGCGAAGGCTAAAATATTCACTAAGGAAAAGTTTGCCAACTCCTGGCTCAGGAACACCTCGCACCCACATCTTCTCAGGACTTCCCACCTTCTCAGGGCTTTATGTGGGGACTGAGGCATCGGGTTCCCTATGCTTTCACATCCCATCCACTGTCTTTTTTCCCTGTCTCCACACCCAGACTCCGTGGCGTTGGTGTCAGAATCTAGTCTCATTTCTCATAGGGGCCTCATCAACATCTAAGCTCTAATCAACTCCCCCCAGAGAAGGAAGAACTGCTTCTAGTCCTTCAAGTATTTTTCCAGATCTTTGTCTATGCTAAGTGTCCCTTTGTTTCCTCCAAAGCCTAAGGTTTAAAATTCAGATCTCAGAACTATTTCTCAAATTTCCATTGTGTATCCCTTTCCTGAGGCAGTGAACAAAGAATGGCTTAAATCAGCATTTTCTTAAAGTGTGGACCACAGGGACAGTAGCATCAGCATCATTGGGAATGGGTGGTCAAATGCAGACTCTCAGGTCTCATTCCACACCCACTGTACCAGAAACCCTGGGGAGAGGGCTCAGAAATCTGTATTTGACCAGATCTTCAAGTGACTCTGATGCAGGCTAGAGTTTGATAAGTCTTGGATGAGAATGAGTGGTATTGAGAATGGAGATTGGAAGAAAGCATTCGATCTAAAATGCAATCTATGAATGTAGTCTGTCAACATTTCACCCCATCATTGCTGTGCTTAGATCTACTCTCACGGTCCTCCTTTCCTGTGTACCAGTTTGTTTTAACACATCAGGGTCATGACTGTGGTGGCCCAGAAGCTGTGATGAAATGTTCGTAGAAGCCAAGGTTCTTTGTTCCTCGAAGATGTAGGTGTCTCTTTTATTCGGTCCTCTGGGTAGGTCAAGGCACATTACTAGTAGCTGAGAATTCATTTCTTCTTTTCTTATCACTGCCTCTCCAAACTCGACTCTGTATGCTCTGGGGGAGTGTGTACTAAGGGATGTGCCAAGCTGCATCCTCAATGAGGTACATTGACCTATCTAGACTTGAAGGAAACCTATGTGCATACGTATGGGTAAAATGGGGATTAGAATATAAAATTTGCATTCAGTTTGAAGATAAAACAACAGATTTCTAGGATTGCTTCAGGCTATGCCGCCAGAGCCTCCAGGGAGGGTATCCATTCTCCTTTGCCAGTAGAAATGTTTGAGGAATACTGGTGTAAGTAGCCAGAGGGGTGAGCAGAATATGACTTGGGGACCATTTGGGCACTTAACCAATTTGTAAATTAGGGACCATTCCAGTTTATTGTCTCTTTGTTCCATTATTCAGATATTTACCTTATCATCCATGTATTTATTATTCTTAATTATGAACTATCTATACTTGAATTTGTTTCTTCCTTCACATTCATCCTCCCTTCCCTCTTTCCCTCTCTTTTATCATGTGACTTCTAAACCCAGTGGCCATGTTGATAAGAAAGCCACTGATGAAGCCAACATTTGGGTAAATGGCTCAGGGCCCCCTTACAGACTCATTTTTGTATTAGTGCTCTGATCAACTACACAATGGATCTGATTTATTTTAGTGTAAGTGTAGCTGTTCCCTCACTGCTCGCTTAGATGTCTCTCTGCCCAGCCTTCTGCCAAGCTCCGTATATTGTGGGAATTTGCGTGAACTCCTTGTCCAGGTACTCCCCGTTCAACAACCTCTTACTCCCTGTTTGTGCAAATCTCTGTGTACCGAATGGAGGAACTGGCTCCTGAGGTGCCCCCCTTGCTCTCTTCCTCACACCAAAACAGCCATGGACATGCAGTAGCACATTCACTCCCATTCTGTATACTTGTTTTGAAGCCCTTTTAAAAAATGTAACCCTGGAGTTTAATCCCCCATACATTTCTTTTAAGTTGGTTCTTTCTCCATGCCTTTTATTACAGTCTTTCCGTTTTCAAAAACCGATGAGAATGTGAGGAAATTTTATAGCCAAATGTGAATGTGAATTTAAAATTTTCCCATTTTTGGGTTTCCAACAATGCGTGATCATTTTTGCTGTGGGAGCAGTGGTATGTCAGATTTATGAAAGGAAATGGACCTGTCTTTTTGCTTTGTTTTGCTAAAGAATTTGTAGCAAAAATCCACGAATTTTCAAAGATCTTTCTTTATTTTAAATAGCACTGAACTACAGAATAGAAAATAAGAAAACACCAGCAATTTGGCTCCCTTTTCTTTTATTATCAGAAATATTCTTCACCAACTTTCTGCCTAAGTCTAGCATTTACTAACTCCTCCCCTTTAGTTGCAGGCGAAAAAATAATAAATGAAACAGGGAGGTTTTTGTATTAATTTTTTAATGCTGATGATTTTTCGAAGATTTCTTTTGGAGGAAATACAACAGATGTTATTGATGTATGATTTCCATCTGAAGATAATAGACACAGGTATTCAACTTAGTTCTGAATTCTACCTTCCCCATCTCTTCAAATATCTTACTTACAAAAACCTTCAAATGACTAGATAGAGAGAAAAAAATTATTCCACACAGTGGAGTCCTCCGGCAGGTTTTATGAGATCCCATCCCTGGGCTTTATCCCACACCAATCAGAGCTCTGTCATCAGTTTTGATGACAAGAGTTTGGAGCAAAGTATCAACTGGGCAATATGATTATAAATGAAAACATCCATTTTCCTGTAAGAAGGAAAAAAATCAGCAATTTGGATTTATGATAATGAGAACTATCATGAATTTCTGGATTTTTCTGGGTTAAAGAATTCAAAAAATAGTTATCCAAGGAAAGTGGGGGGTGATGAAAATCAAATATTGCCACCGAAAATTATCTTTTACTTTTTCCTGAGAAAGTGGCTGGACTAATGCCATGTTATAGAACCTACTGCCATTGCAAGTACTTTACAGACCAGTTGAGAGACTGCATGATCTCACACACTTGAGGCCATTTGTGCAGTTGGATTGGTGCCCGTCCCTTCCCCCTGGATTGCCAGCCTTGGACCTTATATTTTAAGAGTGGGTCCATCATTTCAGCCATGTGTTCTCATTTTGTCTATTATAACACAATAGAATTCTGGTGGTGCTCCTGGAGAAAGGGCCCCATTATCCATTTCACCACCTTGGTCCATATAGAGTAGTGTCACTGTTGATAGACTGGGAGAATGCAGAATTGTGACTGTCATGGAGCAGACTTCCATGGATATTTCTGCATAGAAGTCTAGAGAAATTCCCAGGAAACTGTCCCTTCTTCCCCTTCCTCTACTAAAAAGTTCATGAAACAATGTTTTCCCCATAGACTACGACACAATCATATGCCAAATATCATTAGACTCTAAGGGCCCTACTCAGATTTAAAGTCTCTTTATCAAAAGGAACTGAAAAGTTTCTCCCATTCAGTATGCTCATTACACTGAGCAGGAACATGAGACCTAAATGATTGACCTTGTTGGCCCAAGATCTCACTCTGGTCAGGAGTGAAACTGGACTGACGTCTCTCTTCCTATCTGCTGACTCAGAGGAAAAACCAGCCCAAGGAGGACCTCCCTGAGAACTAGAGAGACAAGAACAACACATGCAAAGTTTAGAGAAAGTAAAAGAGCAACTCCAAAGTCAAAATTCACAATCACAAGGCACAGACATGAGAATGCAAGATTAAAACAAAGAAAGTAAAAAGGAAGAAAGAAACCTAAACCCTGGCATGTATAAAAAGCCCAGGGCAAAATTCTCTCTCCAACGGCACCAAGGAGCTCTCAATTGTGCATTCCAAACTCGTTCCAGGAGCAGCACCCCCATCGATGTCAATGGGAAATCTGCACTCAAAAGCATTGAAGCAATGGCAATAAAGATCCACAGTGTACAAACGGGAAAATAATACCACCACCAAAAAAGCAAAAACAAAAAAAGATAAATAAAACTCTGCCTAATGTGGGCACCGGAATGGGGAATTTCTGCCCTTAGCAACCAGAACAGGAATGCAGGGCAGGCACCAAGTAAGACCATCTACCCGAGATCTTAGCTTGTGTCCTGTCCCCCTAAAATGTAGAGCCTGACTCAATGGATGGAAAATCTGATGGCACATTTGAATCACCTTGGGAGTTTTAAAAACATAATAATATCCCAAACCCACCCCCAGAGATTCTGATTTAATTGATCTGAGGAGGAGCTTGGGCATTGGTGTCTTTTAAAAGCTTCCCTGGTGATTCTAATGTGCAGCCAGTTTGAGATCTGTTGCTTACATTATGAAGCTGCTCCAAAGGTTTCGTGTGTGTCACAGAGAGCAGGATGGTCAGCAGAGCTGCCCCTTATCTCTGTCTCGAGGGCTAAGGAATACAGGTTGAATTAAATCTTCGTTTATGAAAACTGTTGAGAAAAGAAAGTATTGATCTTACTTGAGAGACTTTTGTGTTAGTCAATTAAATTAGTACTGTACCTTTCTACTAGTAAAATAAGAGTACCATTACTATATGGAAATATAATGTTCCATAATATTTTTATTGTGAGACAGGGGACGTGTCTTACTGCACTCAAATGTACAGTTTACACACGACTGTAAAGTTAGCTGCAATCCATAAACAGGCGATATAGATCTTAGATATCTCTTTTAAGATCAGTTGGAAGGAAAATTCCTTATTCCTTAGCAACACCATAGGAAGCAGGATTGCCTCCAAGAAAAAAAAAATCCTTATCTTTCCTAATTATTCCACATGAAAAGGCAATAGAACATTCCATTATTCTAATATATGAAGGGGAATCAATGCTTTTCTGATAATTCTCCCACACATTATTCAAGTATGGCAATGGAAACCTGAAAAAAATATTTATTTTGCTTATTTTTTTTCAGTGTTGCTCACTGAACTCCCCTGCAACAAGAACCAAGGAACATAATTTCCTTGCATTTCATACGCTACAATAGAAAACAACACAATATGTAGGAAGGTTACGTGTTTCCTGGGTTGCTGGGGGAGCTGATAGTTTCAAGCACAGTACAAATAGGCATATTACTTGAGCGTTTTCACTTTAGGCTATTTGGAAATGTGTCATTTAAAATGTGGAATCCTGGCACAAGATTTTCACACTGAAATTTTTTCAAAACTATCTAAAATGTGTCTTATTTGTGAAAATGCATCTTATTAATCCATTGTGATATAAAATAACAGCTGCTAATATGATTTTAAAGTTTGTAATAAAGTGCATCAAAATGTCTATAGAACGGATCATGACAGCACAGCCAACAAGCGATATTTCAGGGACTTTCATATGTGAGTAAAATGCCAACATGGCAGAAAATGAAAAATTCCCAAATGTATCTTTTTTGATTTTGACATTTATTCTTCTAATTGGACCCCACACCCACTTGCCCCAGGCATTTCTATTGTTAGAACAGGAGGAGGGCAATAGTCATTGATGGTAAAGTAAGTTCTACAACCCCTGGTGTCAGCCTGTATCAGTTAGCTATTGTTATAATAATGCCGTGTAACAAATCACTCTAGCTCAGTTGCTTATAATCATTCATTCTAGTGTCTGTGGGTCAGTAAGCATTTGGCTGACTTGGGCTTGGCTCAGTTATGCTTGGCTCCATGTTGTAGGTTGGACCCATTTTTGTTCCAAGAGTCTATCATGCTCCTTGGATCAGTGGCTACCCAAGGCATGTTCCTCTCATGGCAATGGTTCATGTGCAAGAAAGATTAGTGGAAACACATGAAACATCCAAAGGTATAAACTTGGAATTGGCATATTGTCATGTCTACTTACATTCCATTAGCCAAAGCAAATCATTTGGCCAAAACTGACAAAAATGATGGGGTTAAGGGAAATATATTCTGCCTCTGATGGGAAAAATGGCATCAATACTGCAATCTACCACATGGCCCATAATATATTTCCTCTCTGGCAAATGCCTATAACTCTCGTCGGAGGAAAGCTGTTGGTGACAAACATTACAGCTGTTTGTAGTGGTGAGGGATCAGGAATCTTGCATGGCTGCAATTTTGCTTTTTAAATTGATGATTTGACATCAACATAACCATATAGTCCTGTTAGAGATAGTATTGTGTAAGAGTGCAGTTCCTGGTGCTAGATTGCTAGGGTTACAATTCTACCTCAAACAATTACTGTCTTTGTGACTTTATCAAGCTATTTAATTGCCTGTTCTTTGCTTTCCTCATGTGTGAATGTGGGAAACAATAATACCTAACTCATAACATTGTTGTAAGGATTAAATGAGTTCAGGTATCTAAGTATCAGCTCAAGAAATGAAGTTGTCTTCAGTCAGAGTAGAGTGTGGCCGTTCAAGTCTTCCATCTTTTATTCACTACATTGTTTCTGAAATACAGACTTCTGGAAAGCAGAACAATGCCTGCTTTACCTGCTGTGTGAATTTTTCTAGTAAGTCACCATATTTGGTAAGTGGCCTAATACATTTTATGGTGGCTAAACACAAGTAAAGATTGTTTGCTTTCCACATCTACTCTGTCTGCCAAAATAGGTTTATGCCAACCTCATGACTGTATTTACCTTTCCTTGGGAAACGATAACAAATTAAATCTAACAAAACAAAGCAACAATCCATTCAAAAAATATTCTTAGGCACCTATTGTGGGCAAAGACTCTGGCGAGACAGGGTCTGGGAGTTGGGAATTATAAAAATTATAAAAAATTATAAAAATTCCTAAAGAATATCCCTGTTAAAAAGCTTCAACTCAATCAAGAAAGATAAGACACGTAGTATGGGTAACAGTAAAGTCAAACAGAAAGGGACATGCTACTAGAAAGGTAGAAGTAAAGCTTTGGATGAGCGGTCTTCATTGTTATGTGACTTTACTCATCAGTAGAATGGAGATAATAGTAGTACTTATGTCATAGAGTTGTGAGGATTAACATATAAAATATTTATAGCATTATTAACCACTAGTAATGGTACCAGCAGGAAGTATGCCTCATGTCTATGGGAAAGACAAGAGGGATAGGGGCACAAAGGGCACCATTAAACTGGAACTCAAAGTCTTTTTGAGATTTAAACATCCAGAGATGGGAGGGACAAAGCACATCCATGGAATGAAGTCAGGTTTTGGACTTGGCAATTTTCTTAATTTCTCTGGCTGACTTCTCAGTTTCTGAAAGAGGTGTGCAAAAAATCTCCATTTAAAGATTTGTGAATTTCTTAGGATTCTTTCTATTTTTTGCTTGCATATGTTGAAAATCAGGATAATCATATATTTCTGGGTGAACTGTTCTTTTTAATATTAAGTAATTACTTTTTTTTATCTAATAATGTCCTAGGTTTTAAAGTCTATCTTGTCCCATATTAATTGTCATAGGAGTTTATTTTGGTCAGTGTTTTTCTGAAATATCTTTTTCTTCTTTGATACTTACAGTCCTTCAGTATGCTTGTATATCTCTCATAAACAACATATGATAATTTTTTTGTTCACTTACATTTGTTGAAGTTTACTTATATGCTCAGGCATATTTTCACTTGTATTTTGCATTTTAAAATTACCATGTATTACTTCTACTTCCTGACCCTCACCATCTTTCCTACCTTAATTGTTAAAATTTTCCTTATTTCTTTAAAATTTTATTTTTATTTTTTAGAATCTATCCTTATGTTTTTAAATGAAAAATTGATTTAAAAAATGTTGAAGTTTATACTTCAATGATAGAATATTGTTAAAGTCTGAAGTTAATATCTCTGTGCTTCTCCCAAGCGATGAATTTGCGAGAATTTTAAAATCCTTTAAGTTTTTAAAGTCATATTCTCACCTTCCAAAATATTGTCCTCTAATATTCCAGTTGTACACTTAAACTACTACTGCTATTGTTTTTTTTTTTTTAAAGATTTTATTTATTTATTTGACAGAGAGAGAGACAGCGAGAGAGGGAACACAAGCAGGGGGAGTGGGAGAGGGAGAAGCAGGCCTCCCGCCGAGCAGGGAGCCCGATGCGGGGCTCGATCCCAGGACCCTGAGATCATGACCCGAGCCGAAGGCAGTTGCCCAACCAACTGAGCCACCCAGGTGCCCCAGTACTACTGTTATTGTTATTGTTACAATTATTTTTCATTTTATTGTTGCTCTTCTTACAGCCAATGCTTACTTATATTTACCCACATTTAATTATTTAATTTATTTATTTTCTACTATTTCCTACGTTCCACTGTTTCTTCTGAGTTTAATTTATTTTCTTGCTGAGGTAGATTCTTCAGTAGTGTTTATATGAGGATCTGAGGTTGGTAATATGTATTTTTGCAATATAAACTTTCTTTTCTTTTCTAAAAATATATTTAATTTGCTCTCAAGCTTCAGCAGTATTTGATTTGGATATAGAATTCTAAGTTGATAGTTATTTTTCCTTAGCACTTTGGAATTATTATTTTATTGTCTTTTTATCTGTATTATTGTGGACAAGAAATATATGGCCACTTTATTAAAACATTAGTCATTTCTGCTAGTTGTTTTTATAATTTACAATTTTTTCTTTTTTCTTTTTTTTTTTAAGGATTTTATTTATTTATTTGACAGAGAGAGAGAGCACCTAAGCCAAGGGGAGTGGCAGGCAGAGGGAGAGGGAGAAGCAGACTCCCCGCTGAGCAGAGAGCCCGATGTGGGGCTCGATCCCAGGACCCCGGAATCATGACCTGAGCTGAAGCCAGACGCTTAACTGACTGAGCCACCTAGGTGCCCCTATAGTTTACAATTTTCTTTCTTTTTTTTTTTATTATGTTCAGTTAGCCAACATCATTAGTTTTTGATGTAGTGTTCAGTGATTCATTAGTTGTGTATAATACCCAGTGCTCATCACAACACATGCCCTCTTTAATACCCATCACCTGGTTACCCCATCCCCTCACCCCCTCCTTTCTGTAACCGTCAGTTTGTTTACCGGAGTCCAGAGTCTCTCATGGTTTGTCTCCCTCTCTGATTTCTTTCCATTCAGTTTTCCCTCCCTTCCCCTGTGGTCCTCTGCGTTATTCCTTTTGTTCCACATACAACTGAAACCATATGATAATTGTCTTTCTCTGCTTGACTTATTTCACTTAGCATAATCCGCTCCAGTTCCATCCATGTTGATGCAAATGGTAGGTATTCATCCTTTCTGATGGCTGAGTAATATTCCATTGTATATATGAACCACATCTTCTTTATCCATTCATCTGTTGAAGGGCATCTCGGCTCCTTCCACAGTTTGGCTATTTTGGACATTGCTGCTATGAACATTGGGGAGCATGTGCTCCTTCTTTTCACTACATCTGTATCTTTGGGATAAATACCTAGTAGTGCAATTGCTGGGTCATAGGGTAGCTCTATTTTTAACATCTTGAGGAACCTCCATACTGTTTTCCAAGATCTATAAAGAACTTACCAACTCAACACCCAAAACCCAAATAATCCAGTCAAGAAATGGGCAGAAGACATGAATAGCCATTTCTCCAAAGAAGACATACAAATGGCTAACAGACACATGAAAAAATGTTCAACATCACTAGCCATCAGGGAAATACAAATCAAAACTAGAAGGAGATATCACCTTACACCAGTTAGAATGGCAAAAATTAACAAGACAGGAAACAATAAATGTTGGCGAGGATGTGTAGAAAAGGGAACCCTCTTACACTGTTGGTGGGAATGCAAGCTGGTACAGCCACTCTGGAATATAGTTTGCAATTTTCTATTGAAATTTTCCATTTGTTTCCTCACTCTTTTATGTTTTCCTTTACATTCTTGAATATATTTATGCTAGCTATTTGAAAGTCTTTACTAGCTATCTGAAATTCCATCATTACTTTCACTTTAGTCTGTATATGACCAATTTCTCTTCCATCTTGTTTTTTTTTTTTTTTTAATTTCACATGGCTTGTGATTTTTGATGGCACACTGGACGTTGTCAACTCAACATCTTTAATGTCTAGATTTTGTCATCGTTCTTTAAAGAATATTGCTTTTGTTGTTGTTGTTGTTTCTCCTGGAAGGCAGTTAATTTACTTGCAGGTCACCTTGATCTATTTAAAGTTTGTTCTAAAATGTTGTGAGGGAGGGTTTAGAGTAGACTTTCCTCTAGGGTTAAATTGACTCTATTCCCAAGGCATGGTCTTCCTAGGGTCTTTAGTGAATTTGTAGGGTGTTCATTTCAGTATCTTCACCCTTATTGGTTGGAACCAAAGCATTTTTTTTTAAAGATTTCATTTATTTATTTGACAGAAAGACACAGCCAGAGAGGGAACACAAGCAGGGGGAGCGGGAGAGGGAGAAGCAGGCTTCCTGCGGAGCAGGGAGCCCGATGTGGGGCTCGATCCCAGGACCCGGGGATCATGACTTGAGCTGAAGGCAGACACTTAATGACTGAGCCACCCAGGTGCCCCTGAACCAAAGCATTTCTAAGCCCTGTGCAGTCTCCAGAATCTTGTAGATTATTGATTTTTTTTTTTTCTAAATAGTTCTTTGCTCAGTCTTTTGGAGTTTCATTCTGCACATGTGCAACTTAGTGTTTGACCAAAGGCTAAAGGAAATTCTGTATAAATCCTAGAGCCATTTCTCTCTGTAATTATTCTTCTCTGGTACTTTTCCCTGCATATTCTAGTTACCTCAGTAACCTTGATTCTAATCTTCACTGATTCAGCAGGGGAAGACTTCAGTTCTCTGCTTGGGCTTCTCCAGCTTGCACCACAGTCCAAAAAGTACTACCAGACAGTAAACAAAGGTGATAATAAGTTTACTCCATCATGGGTGAAAGCAGAAGTCCTGTTATTACTTTAAAATTTTTTTTCTTTCTACAGAAGTATTTCAATGTGTTGTCCAAGACTAAATGTATTTTATACTCATGCTGTTTTGAAGACAGAAGACTTCTTCGGTCTTAAACTCATATCTTTCTTCAATACTGGAAAACTTCATCCATTTTTTTCTTTAAATATTATCTTTTCCTCATTCTCTTTATTTCTTTTTCTGAAGATTCTGTTAGACTTATATTGGATTTTTTTCTAGCCGACATGTCTCATAAACTTTCCCTTATAGTTTACATTTCCTTATTACTCTGTGTTTTATTCTCAATAATCTCTTCATTTTAATTCAGTTCACCAATTCTCTCTTCAGGCATATCTATTCTGTTATCTAACTTATTCTCTGAGTTTTAATCTCACTGACTATAATTTTTATTTCTAAATGTTTTATTTGATTATTTTTTACATCTGCTGATTTTGAAAAAGAATCCTGGTCTTTCATTATGGTTATATTTATGCTTTAATTTTTAGTTCTTTTAAATATTCTTAAAGTTGCTTTTGGCTCTTTTTTTATTATATCTGTTTGCTGTACCTTCTGAATCTTTCTGATGGTGAATTGCTTCCTCAAAATGTTTGAATTTTTAAATTATATTGTGAATTTATCTTTAGCAGAGACATTTTTTCCTTTGTAGGAATCTCATGTGCTTTTATATAAATGTCCCTGAAGAGTGGTTTTCTTTTTTTTAAGATTTATTTATTTATTTCAGAGAGAGAGAGAGAGCAAGGGGCAGAGGGAGATAGAGAGAAAGAAAATCTCAAGCAGACTCCCAGCTAAGTGTGGAGCCTGACTCAGGGCTCAATCTTACAAACGTAAGATCATGACCTAAACCAGAACCAAGAGTCAGACGCTCAAATGGCTGAGCCACTCAGGCACCTCATTTTTTTGAGATTTATTTATTTGAGAGAGAGAGAGAGAAAGGGTGAGAAAGAGAGAGAGAGAGAGTGGGAGAAAAGCAGAGGGAGAGGGAGAGAATCTTAAGCAGACTAGAGTGGCTTTTTGTTTCCTCTGTCAGGGGCTCAGATATTCAGGGCCAAAGCCATCACCATTTTAGGACAAATCTCCATATTGATTGCTTATTTTAAGCCTTTCTTTACCATTAATTATATCTAAATTTATACCCTATATCTGCATGTGGCACAGGTTTGAGGTCTTAAATTTTCATTGAAGTATTTTTTTCCCACCAAGAGCTTGCAGTAGATACTAAATTCTTACTGGGTCAGCAAACAGATTTTCTAATCTCTTTTTTTCCTCAAGGAAACCATTCTTTGGGTTCCCAGTTCCAATTCCTCCACTTTTGTGAGTTCAAAGCCACACATCCTATCACCAAATGATAGGGTTGCAATGGCACTGACTAGGCATTTAGGCTTCAGGTCCTTCTTTGTTTCTAATCCCTTGGGGATTTCTTTAGCTTCTTTACATTTGGCTGTTGTGTTTAGAACATACTATTGTTTATTCAACATTTCTCTATGGTTGGTGAGGGAATGGGGAGAAAGCAGGGATGGATAGAATGAATGATCAGTTTGGATATCAAGTACCTGTAAGTTGATCCTTAATGTAAAATGAGATAATAATAGTATCTTCATAAGGCTTTTGTAAGGATTAAGCAAATAAATATCAATAAAACAATTAGAGTAATGTCTGTTCTAATGTATTTATTATTATTTTTAGCTTTAATTTTTCCATATTTCACAATGCTTCATATTGAATTCTAAGGGTTTGTATTTTATTAAGTAGACAATGAGAGAGTACTGAAGAATTGTGAGCAGAATTTAAACGTGATTAAGGTTGAACTCTAGGAAGATTAATCTGGGGGCCAGTAAGATGAAAAGGACAAAGAAGAGGCAGGAGATCAGAAGACTAGTTATAAACCTATCACAAAAGAGCAGGTGCAAGATAACACAGGCAAAAATCAAGAGTTGGGTCAATAATAAGGGAGGAAATGGAACAGACCTAAAGATGCTGTGTATGTTATTAAGGATGACTGTGGATAGAATAGATAAGGCTTGACAACTGACTGAATGAGAGTGATGATGGGATGATGTGTACATAATTGTATTAATTAATCCAACAAATATTTGGTGAATTTTCACAGCCAACAGCAAGTGATCCTGATAAGTGGTAATAATAATAATAATAATACAGATTAAAAGTTTTGGACACTTCTCCCATGAAAAACTGAGGCCCAATTCCTCTCCCCTTGTATCTGGACTGGCTTTCAAGTATCAGTTGTAGCCAGTAAAATACGGTGTAAGTGAATGGGGTATGACTTCTGAAACCAGGTCAAGAAAGGTAAGCAGTTTGTACCTGGGTCTCTGGCAACCTTCACTTTTGGGATGCTTCCTTTCAGAACCTAGCCATCATGTTGTGAGAAGCCCAAATCATATGTAAATACCAAGCATGGATGCTCTGATTGACAGCACTAGCATCCAGTGCACTGCCTGCCTTGTGAATGAGCCATGTGGTATGTCCAACTCAACCGAGCTTTCAAATGACTCTTGGCCTTTATCCAACCATAACTGCACAATAGACTCTGAAGGGGAGCCATCCAGAAGAGTCATTTCTGCAAAATCATGGCTCTTTTAGGTTACTAAGTGTTGGCTAATTTGTTACACAGCAGTAGATAACTGGAATAAAGAGTTAACATGCATTAAATGCTTGCTATGTGCCATTTACTGTGCGAAACACTTTATCTATATTACCTCAACTAATCTTATCAATAACTTTATTATTCCTACTCTTATTTTAAAGACCAGGAAACTTGATCCTGATTGTACAGTTAGGAAATGATAGAGCTAGGGTTGGAATGATTTCCAGGTTAATACAGAGCTATACTTTTCAACCACAATGCTTGTTTCAATCTGCATTCTTCCAAAAGCCAGCTCTGAGACAGGAGTCAAGTGCAAGTAGTTTATTTGGAAGCTGATCACAGTAAACACTATAAGGTTGTAAAGAAGTGAAACAGGGAAGGGAAGGAAGCCCATAAGGATGGGTTATTAAGTAAGTTTACTACTGTTGGTCAACTGGAGCTCAGTCCTGCTGGAAAACCAAGAGAGACAGTGTAGGACAGGCTTCAGAGTTATCGCAGCTGAGTCCTGAAAAAGCTGGAGTAGTTATCCTCTAAATCCTCATCTGTGATTGGTTGAGGGCTGCTTCCAAGTGTATGAATTCTCTGACACTTCTGGTTTGACCTGAAAATGGGCTGAGTATGGCTCCATGACCAGAAAAGAGCCCAGGCAGAGAGTCACAGGTGTCTGCAGTAGGCAGCCTTTGGCGTGTAGACATGAATGTTGAGGCCATATAGGAGGGGCAATGACAGGATCTGCCTACAATGCTATCACCTTCACAGTCCTCCAGGCCACCTGGATATTAATTATAAAATAGAAATTTCACAGAAAAGCTGGAAATAACAAATAAAAGAGTTTCTTCTGTTAAGTGCTGTCATTTGAGGTCATGTGTGGACATTTGAAGGAAGTGTGGATGGATGTGCATGTGTACCAAATGTACTTAGAATTCACAGAAGTAAAGTCAAGGGAATAGTGAGCTACTGTCCCAAATTATAAAGAAAGAGATATAGAATTAGTTTCTCTACTTCTGTCGAGTGGCTCCTCACCCTTCATTAGCTTATTTGTGTATCTTTCCACCAACCCCGTGATGTACATATATGGCTTAGATGTGGTCATTTGTGGTCAGGAAAAGAGTGAGTATTTATTTTATGGTCCATTTATTAGACATTCAATTCCACCTACAACCAGCTGAGTAAAACTGGTGTAAGGAAGTGGGGCTGCATCAGCTGCCTGCTACAGCTTTGCGAGGTGCTAAAGCCCAGAGCTGAAACTATGGAAGAAACAGATTAGAAACAGTTATTGTGAAAATCACTCCAGATTTGTTCTTCTTATCTATCTCTCAGTTTCCTTTATGTCACAAACACATAATAACACGTAAAATACACACTCATTGAATTTTTTTTTTCCACTTCAAGTGGCATTTCAGGATTAAGAGAAGTTGCTGTATGAGATTGGAACAAAGAATGATTACATTAATTTTATCACTAATGATTTGTAGTTTGGGACTAAATCCCTGAATTTTAGACCATGAAGATGAAAATGATAGCTAAAGACAGTAGTGGTCAGATGCACATTTGGGTAGTATTAAATTGTCTTTGCCAGAGATACACTAATTGTGGAGTGAGATATTAGGACCGAAGTGAAGATGATGTGGGCACACATGTCAACCCTGATAAATATGGATCTAGGTCCTAAAAATGAATAGGTAGCAAGTTTAACGAAAACAAAAGTCTCTGTTTTTCCATTCTGTTTTCATTTAGCTATTCCCCTACATATACAGGTGACCATGATATTCAGCCTATGTGTATCCAGCCATTTGACTGTAAGTGCTATAGGTCTCATAGTCTACCTGCGTGGAACATGTCTTTAAGTGCCCTTTTCCAAAGAGAAAACTATATTTTTATCACCTCGGCCTAGGGTGCTGGAAAACAAATTACTGAGATAGCACAAGTGATGGTATTGAAGTGCATGGACCAAGCCAAATGGTATTTGTTCAGATAAATGGAATTTTGAGGTTTTAATGAGTTTGGAAGATTGATAAGCTTCCTGGACAAAGTTGGGTGAATGTGGAAGTAAATGAAAAGGCAAAGAGGAGAACAGGAGTGAATCTTGGACATTTTTCAGAGGCAAATACATAAGCTTGTTTTTAATCCATAAGGCCAAATTATTTCCTCTTCTCACATTGGGCCATATGTTTAACCCACCAGGACAAAGACCAGAGCAATAAATATTAACTGCAAGGTCAAGAGAATCTATTATTGATTCCATCGCAAACTAGCTGCGTGACCTTGGGCAAATCATATCACTGCCCTGGGCCTCACCCCAAAACAAAGAAAACAAAACAAAACAAAAATGTAAAGGGTATGTGGGCGTCTTTAAAGTTCTTTCTAGCATTATGGGTCTATAAAATGCGACTTAACAGAAGCTTCAGCAGGAACAGAATTAAATCCAAAAGGAAAATAGCTTTCATAATCATATCTGAACATTTAATTTGTCATTTGCTTTATGACATATGCATGAGGCTTGTTTAAAATAACTCCACAAGGTTAATTACCAGTGCAGAATACAATGATTGTGTGGGTAGTACAATATTTTGTTAGGCATGTGTGACAACATTGAAAAGTGGATCAGCTGCAAGACTGTTTGTGATTTGGCATCCCCTTAGTTTAAAATGGCCACAATCCTAAACATGTGTTCCCCCTCTCCCCCACCTCTATGGACAAAGTGTATGCCATAAAAAAATTAACTCGGGAAAAAAAAAAAGCTTATTGACAATTTGTTGAACTCTTTAGAAGGTATACAAAGGGTGGCAAAACAGCAGACAAAGTTTGCAGGCAGCTCTGACGCTACATGAACAGAAACCTATGAGTGCTAAGGAACCGTTATTTTATTCAACCACAGTCAGAAAGCTTGTCCCAAACAAAGAGTGATGCTTGAATCGGTTAGGGGATGATGTTGAAAAGTATCGATTAGTTGTTGAAATACTTACAATGATCTCTTACCTTGTAATAAAATCAGTTTCTTAAAAATAACTCTGCAAACTCACTTTTTGAATAACCCACAAAGAGCACCTTAATATCTAAGGAGGGATGATTTACAGCTACAATTACCTGGGTTTTGTCTACATAATGTCAGTTTTCTCTTCCAGAAAGAAATTTGTCACAGCATTTCATAGGCTAAGAAAATAGAGGCACCTACCCACAATAAACACACTATTTCCCCAGGAAGATTTCACTTCTCTCTCCTCTGGGGAGAGTAAAACCCTCTGTCAGTTGAAGGAGTATTAAACAAATGCCATAAAAAGCAAATGCCAATTATTCTGAGATTGTTAACAATAGTGAATATTATGTTTATTTTTATTACAAATTATCCCTTCTCATTTATATGACCCTACATAAAATGTGCTAGTATATAAGGGCATTTATGTCATTTCTAACACACTAACTCATATATTTTGTCACAGTGCAATGGGTTACTTAATCCAACAGAATCTTAAGACTTTAATCTGTCTCTTTTGTAACATAGAATGCCAATAGTTGAAAAGTCTCATGATTTAGATAAGGAGTTTAATCTTTGTGGCCTTTCCAGAAAAGCTTCTAGTTGGAAAAGCAACATGGATGGTCAGTTCAGGTTGGTACGAAGAACAATTGGAAGCCATTGTAGCCTGGGTACTTATCAAGGTCATTGTGACCTAGACTAGAGGGAGTTATCTTTTATTCTCCCTGAAAAGTGACCTGGTTAAGTGGGATCAAAGTTATTCTCATTCGTGCTGCTGCAGAGATATTGTTTTATATGTGCTATGTATACTTTGCTATTGTATTAAGACTTGACTAAAATCTGACACCTATGTCAGCTGTTGACTCTAAAGAAAACCTGATAAAATACCACAAAGTAGGAGGTAGAAAATAATTAGGCAGACAGAGTAAATGGAAACAGGGCAAGTCAGTGTTATCTTTATTCTGCAACGACTTAAGCTTTGTGTGTAGATTGTTTCTAATGTGTGTACTGAAACAGTCTTCTCTGATATCAAATTTGTATATTGACTGCCAGGAAAAAAAGGAAATCAAAATTAAACTAGAACTCTGAACCCAAGAATTTGAGAATTTTTTTTCAAACATAGGAGATGGAAAGGAATTCACACAGGCACTTAGAAAATTGCCCAAACCTGTCTGAATGAAATGATTTTTTTACTTTTAGACCCATGGTTCAATTGTTTACCATCTTAATTCCTTCCAAGTGTGGCCCTGTCAGTATACTGAAGTGAAAACAAGAATTGACACAATTATTTGAATACTATACGTTATCACCCCCTGCATAGAACTCCATCCTTTGATGTACCCACATTTAAAAATCCCTTATTGCTGGGTATTTAGATCATCTGCACCACTGCAACCACCCCCACTTTTTACTAGTATTAACATGATGTTTGAATATCTTTGTTGAATAAGTGAATAATTAAGTGAATGTAGGAAAGATAGACAGGTCTTGCTACCCAGAATGTATGGACAAGGGATGTAGCCCCTGGTGCTTGACAGAGGCCACTCTTTACATTTCTCTGCCTTGCTTTCTGCCACAGAAAGCTGCCTGTTTGGACTCCATCCAAAGACTTCCATGATGGCTGGATTTAGCAAGGAGAGGGGGGAACACTGACAGAAAGCCAAAGGAGATGAAGAGTAAGATTGGTGAATATTCCTTCCCAGGTCCCTCCCAGCAGAGTTACTTTAGGTTGGCTCTTTCCCTTGACCCAAATCACAGCTCTTGTCAAAGTGGCCTCATGCACATGATTCTCTTTCCACATCCTGGTGATTGCTCCTCCTTCTCCTCTGTTCTTCAGGTGGGGGGGTAGCCCTGTTGTTCCTACCTCCTGGGTACCTGCGGTTTCCCTACGCCCTTTTCCAAACCCTCTTCGAAGTGTTCCCATTTGTGTAATCCGTTTCCTGCTGGGACACTGGACCATTAACAGTGTGAATAGGGAAGTCACCCTGACACGTTAGGAAGTGACAATCCCAACAGAAACCAACATTTTGTTCTTTCATATGTTTGTGTATGATGCAGTGGTGGTAGTGACATTTTTACCTCCAAAAATACCATGTTCTCAGAAGTATTTTCACAAATGGATGAAGTGTAATTAGGTAGAATAATAGTGCTCTGAAGTATTAAGTTAAAAAATTATAAACTATATATAATATATAAAATTATATATTATGTTATAATTTCTTATTAAAACTGTAGAATATATACAAACATTTCTGTGGAGGTAGATTTTAATTTTCTTCTTTGATTTTTTTCCCCTGTATGTTCAAAACTTTCTACAATGAATATGGGCTGTTTTTGTCAATAAATACTTAAAAATTATCAATCAAATGAGCATAATCCCAAAGACACATTGTCATATGCCAGCTATAGGGAATACACAGTGTAATGAGCCTTGTCATTTAGGGTGCTGTTTCCACATGTGTCGATGTGTTCTCAGTAGAATTCTATGAAGAAATGCTTCTGGCTGGAAGGATTTGCCAAGGCCACGTGAGCGAGCCCCCAATGGTCACTAGTATTCCTCGATGAGACCTTGAACCACTTTTCACCCCTCCTAGTTCTTTTCTCTTCCTTTATCCCTCTTTGTGTTTTTTGCTCTCTGGGAAGATCCTCACTCTGGCCTCTTCCTCTGCTGACCATGCCTCTATCAGTTCCTGTGCCCAGGTGGATGCTTGAATTCATCTCATAGTCCTTCATTTTGGTTCTGCTTTGTGACTCCTGATCACACCTCTCTCTTCTGCTTTGTGGTTCTGTGAGTGGTCTTCATGGTAGCTTCCCTTCCATACTTCATCGTGGTGGGCAATCTTCACCAAATTTATATCATCCTCATTGGTAAGGCTTGGGTGGTCTGCTTCATGTTGCTTACCTTGGATGTAACATAAAGTCCTGACTTTCTCTGAGAGAGAAACTTCTTTGTTGAGTATGATCTATGACAAGTACATTCTATTATAATTTGGCATGTGCCTGAGTGAAGCTATGGGGTTTTACTGTTTAATCATTTCATGTTTTGAGTACACTAATTCAACGTACACACGTAACTTAGATGAAAGCTTCATGCTCTTCATGTCTTCTTTCTTGATATATCTTATCAATGTGGGAAGTTCACAACTGCACTTTCATGGAGTTCTATGCTATTTCTATATAGGGCACAATCGTGAGTGGATCCAAACCTGGAATATTTTAAAAGTTCAGGTTATTTTATTTTTTATTTTTTATTTTTTATTTATTTTTTTGTTGCTCTTTTCTTTTTTTTTTATTATGTTATGTTAATCACCATACATTACATCATTAGTTTTTGACGTAGTGTTTCATGATTCATTGTTTGCGTATAACACCCAGTGCTCCATTCAGTACATGTCCTCTTTAATACCCATCACCAGGCTAACACGTCCCCCCAGCCCCCTCCCCTCTAGAACCCTCAGTTTGTTTCTCAGAGTCCATAGTCTCTCATGGTTCGTCTCCCACTCCGATTTCCCCACCTTCATTTTTCCCTTCCTGCTATCTTCTTCTTCTTTTTTTTTTTTAACATATAATGTATTATTTGTTTCAGAGGTACAGGTCTGCGATTCAACAGTCTTACACAATTCACAGCGCTCACCATAGCACATACCCTCCCCAATGTCTATCACCCAGCCACCCCATCCCTCCCACCCCCCACCACTCCAGCAACCCTCAGTTTGTTTCCTGAGATTAAGAATTCCTCATATCAGTGAGATCATATGATACATGTCTTTCTCTGGTTGACTTATTTTGCTCAGCATAATACCCTCCAGTTTCATCCATGTCATTGCAAATGGCAAGATTTCATTCCTTTTGGTGGCTGCATAATATTCCATTGTAAATATATATACCACATCTTCTTTATCCATTCATCTGTTGATGGACATCTTGGCTCTTTCCATAGTTTGGCTATTGTGGATGTTGCTGCTATAAACATTGGGGTACACATACCCCTTCGGATCCCTACATTTGTATCTTTGGGGTAAATACCCAGTAGTGCAATTGCTGGGTCATAGGGCAGCTCTATTTTCAACTTTTTGAGGAACCTCCATACTGTTTTCCAGAGTGGCTGCCCCAGCTTGCATTCCCATCAACAGTGTAGGAGGGTTCTCCTTTCTCTGCATCCCCGCCAACATCTGTCATTTCCTGACTTGTTAATTTTAGCCATTCTGACTGGTGTGAGGTGGTATCTCATTGAGGTTTTGATTTGGATTTCCCTGATGCCGAGCAATGTTGAGCACTTTTTCATGTGTCTGTTGGCCATGTGGATGTCTTCTTTGGAAAAATGTCTGTTCATGTCTTCTGCCCATTTCTTGATTGGATCATTTGTTCTTTGGGTGTTGAGTTTGATAAGTTCTTTATAGATTTTGGATACTAGCCCTTTATCTGATATGTCATTTGCAAATATCTTCTCCCATTCTGTCGGCTGTCTTTTGGTTTTGTTGACTGTTTCTTTTGCTATGCAAAAGCTTTTCATCTTGATGAAGTCCCAATAGTTCATTTTTGCCCTTGCTTCCCTTGCCTTTGGCGATGTTTCTAGGAAGAAGTTGCTGCGGCTGAGGTCGAAGAGGTTGCTGCCTGTGTTCTCCTTTAGGATTTTGATGGACTCCTGTCTCACATTTAGGTTATTTTATATGAATAAAAATTTAAGCAAATTAGGAAAAGTCATGTGGCTAAAACATCAAGGATATAGAGTAGCTTCTTTACAAAATAAAGATGGATCCTCCTTATCCTTAGAAATATGGGGAGGTCATTATTGAAAATCATTAAATATTGAACCAAATATGGAAGAACCACCAAATTCTAGACTAGTCCTTCTTTCAGCTAGAAAATGCAATATTTGGACTAACTAAAATGAACTCTATAAAACTGCTATTCTTTAAGAAGAATTCCATTTCATATAATATTTATGTAACAGATTCTGTTAAAACTCTGCCCATATGCCCTCAGAGCCATTCGTCTTCCTGGTGCATGCCAGCCTGGCTTCTAAGGGTCAGCTCCTGCCCTTTGTCAGAAGAACCAATGTCACCTGACTGATATGTCTGGAAATTCACATACTCTCCAAGGCATTCCTTAACCAATGACTAGCGGCTATAGAAGTATAAGTATCCCAATGCCCTTGTCCCTTATAGAATATTTTACACTGTATCCACTTATTTTTTTTAAAGTTTGTATTTATTTATTTGTGAGAGAGAGAGAGAGCACAAGGAGGGAGAGCATCAGGCAGAGGGAGAAGCAGGCTCCCTGCAGTGCAAGGAGCCCGATGTGGGACTTGATCCCAGGATCCTGGGATCATGACCTGAGCCGAAGGTAGACACTTAACTGACTGAGCCATCAAGGCATCCCCACTGTATCCCATTTAATCCCTGGGATTAAACCCTAGTCACTCATAATAGTAGCTGGCTTAATAACACACTCCCCGTTGATTACCTTTTCTTTCCTGTATTACCTGCTTACTGGCATACAAGTGTGACTATATCTCTGAAATAAACCAAGTACACCAATCCTATTTCAGATCTGATTCCTAGCAGAACCAAAACATTACAAAAAAGGATTTTAGGTCCATAACTCAACTTTGAAAGATCATGGTGAAACCTGCCATGTTGGTATTTGCTGGTGGAGACAGCATTCAATAGGAAGGGACCACTAGAACAGCATGCTAGTTCTCCTAAGGAATGTTTTGTTGTAATGAAATTCTTCTTCTTATTAGCAGTCACATTTGAGAAACTATGGGTACTAAATTTAGAAACTAAACCTTAACTTCTGATGGGAGGTTTTGGATCTGGTTGGATTCAAAACAGCATGTAACCATCTTTATTTCTATGATAGAAAGACAGTCGGCAGGACTGTCAAACAACAGGCTTTATTAGTTACACAGTCCAGCCTACCACTTAGGAATAAAAGCAAGTTATTTATTAAACATTCACTTGACCAACAATGGCTTAAGAAAAGAAAAATATCCCTTGATGGAAAAAAAAAAAAAGCATTTCACACAACTCTGAAGTTATTAAAGGTCTAAACTTAACAAAAATCTCCAATTCTGTTTTGCTTTTCCTTCCCTAGTTAATAACACTTCATCACACGTTTCAATTTGGGCAAAGCATTGTCATTACAAAAGTACTCTGTAATGAGCTGCAACTCATGGCTCTGCATGTACACATTGCACTGTATTTATAAACTTTCCCTAATATTTACATTTGAAAATGTTATGAGACTGGCCATCACACATTTCCCCCTTTTCTCTCACATTTTTTTTTTCAGAAGCAATATACATAGGAATGACAGACTCTTCTTTCTGCATGGTATCTAGCATTCTGGTGTGTGTGTGTGTGTGTGTGTGTGTGTGTGTGTGTGTGTGTGTGTGTGTAAGTAATTGGAATATGACTGAGAAGAGAATAAGAATAATAGAGGAAACAAGGTATGAGTGAACTTCAGAAAGAGAAAGAGAGAGAGAGAGACAGAGTGGTTATGCTTAGGAACACAATGTTTGAGATGCAAACTTTAACCTTCAAGGATTTTATCTTAAGTAAATCAAGTATAATGTATAAAGTATAACATATAGAAAAAAGTGAAGTAGAATTCTCTAATGCTCATCAAGTGTTGGCTACTAGCCACAGACAGCTAAATTTAAATTACTTAAAATTAAACAAAATTAAAACTTCAGTTAGTCGTTAGACTATCTACATATTAAGTGCTCAGTAGGTCGATGAAGCTAGTAGACAGACCTAGTGCAGATACAGAACATTTCCAGCTTCGCAGAAAGCTCTGTTGGACAGTGCTGGTCTAGAAAGTGTGAGCCATCATAGATCAACAGACATAACTACATGCTATCATCTGAGGAAGCATATGGAAATTTCTATGTCCTCCACCCCATTTCCTCTTTCTTCCAGGGACTTGAAATAGGAAGAAAAAAAACAACCCAACAGAACTATAAAAAAGAGAGAACAGACAAAGATGACTGTTGTAGAAATAAGAAGCTTTGAAGAATCGGAAGCAGATGTTATGCTGGGAGCTAGTATGTACTATATACCACCTGGGCCCACTTAATTCGGTCCAAAATCATTTCCTCCACAGTTACCATGAAGAGAGATGGAAATTCAAGGATCTAAGAATATTTGGTGGAGAGAAAGGGAAGAAGAAAGTGAGAGTAAGGCTAATTCAGATGTGGAATTCATCTGCAGATGGGAATAATGATTTACTGCCAGTGGGTGCTCCTGGACTCTGGGGTAAGGCACATTTTCTCTGCCTGCAGCTTCATGAGTTGGCTGGACCACCATACAAAGCCATTCCATATGTACATGTTTTAAGTAAGAAATTATATGTTAGCGGGGGGCGGAGCAAGATGGCGGAGGAGTAGGAGACCTGGATTTCGTCTCCTCTCAGGAATTCAGCTGGATAGGGATCAAACCATTCTGAACACCTACAAACTCAACAGGAGATCAAAGAAAAGAATAGCAACAACTCTCTGAACAGAAAAGCAACCACTTTCTGGAAGGTAGGACGAGCGGAGAAGTGAATCCGAGGCGATATTCAGGAGGATAGACGGCGGGGGAGGGGCCTCCGTCAGCCGCTTCTGGCAAGTGATAGAGCCACGGAGCACAAAATTGGAACTTTTAGAAGTCTGCTCCGCTGAGGGACGTCACTCTGGTGGCGAAGTGGGGGGTGGAACCCTCGCGGGACAGTGTGGTCTCAGGACCCTCGGGGTCACAGAAAGACCGGGGGTGCCTGAGTGCGGCAGAGCTCCCAGGTATCGGAGCAGGGAAGCCGGCTGCAGAGACGGAGCCCAGGCGCGGGCTCTCAGCTCGGGGTTGCCATAAACCGTGATCCGCGGCACAGTCGGGCCACTGCTCCTCCAGCAGGGACCCAACAAGCGGCAGATCCGGGGAGACTCACCTTCTTCCCCCGGGAGGAGAGGTGCGGGAGCGCACCGCGGGGATCTGCTGGGTTTGGAGACTCCACCCGGGGTCGGGTGCCAGATAGAAAGGCGCGGTCACAGGCCGGGTGAGCGCGGAGTGTGGCCGGAGACCGGGGAGACGGGAGTGACTGACTGCTTTTCTCTGGGGGCTCGCTGAGGAGCGGGACCCCGAGTTCTCAGCTCCGCCGGGGCGGAGACTGGGAGGCCGCCATTTTCACTCTCCGCCTCCAAAGCTGTACGGAAAGCTTGCAGGGAACAAAAGCTCCGGAGAGCAAACCCGAGCAGATTACTTAGCCCGGACCGGCAAGGGCGGGGCAATTTTGCCTCCGGCAAAGACATTTGGGAACCACGGCAACAGGCCCCTCCCCCAGAAGATCAGCAAGAACAGCCAGCCAAGACTAAGTTTACCGATCAATGAGAACGGCAGAACTCCAGCGCTAGGGGAATACTGCACATAGAATTCATGGCTTTTTTACCATGATTCTTTAGTCTTTCAAAGTTAATTATTTTTTTTAACTGTCTTTTTTTCTTTTTTCCTTTTTTCTTTTTTTTTTGAATTTTTCTTTTTCCCTTTTTCAACCAACATCTTATCAATCCCTTTTTTAAAAAAAAACATTTTTATTTTTCATTTTTAAAGTCATATTCTATCCCTTCATAGTAGTTACCCGTATTTTTGGCATATATATATAAGTTGTTCTCTCTTTAAAATCTTGAGATAGTTTCTTCTAACAGATCAAAATATACTCTAAATCTCTAGTGTATGGTTTTTTTCTACTCCCCTGCCTGATCACATTCTCTCCCTTTTTTCTTTCTTTCTTTCTTTTTTTTTAATCCTATTCTTTCTTTTTTCAAACAACTTATCAAATCCTTTTTAAAAATTTTTTATAATTTCCATCTTTACAGTCATATTCCATCCCTTCATCATATCAACCCTTATTTTTGTACATATATAAGTTTTTCTTTCTTTAAAATTTTGGAAGGGACTTTCTTTTAACAGACCAAAATACACCCAAAATCTAGTGTGTGGCACTGATCTATAATCCAGCCTGATCATATTTGATCACATTCTGTTTTTGTTTTGTTTTGTTTTGTCCTGCTTTTGTTTGTTTTTATCTTTATCTTTTTCTTTTTTCTTTTTTTCTTTCTTTTTCTTTTTTCTTTCTTTCCCTTTCTTTTCCCACTGCTTCAGGTCTT
>NW_022589713.1:28701338-28828348 GCF_004348235.1 Phoca vitulina
AACAACAACAAGCAACTAAACAAAAAATCCTTTTGCCTAAGCTACGTAGATAAGTGTAAGACTAAAGGTCCAAGGTCCTTCAAATTTTATGGGTTAAAGAGAGAGTATATTCACTAGAAGGGTGGAAGTAAGAGAATGTATTCATTAGAAGAGTCAAATTCTCTTCCACTGACCCAGGGCTGGAGGACCTCCCATTAGGGAATGAGGAGAAGCAAGAGGAGGTTAAAAAAGATATATGTGGAACTTTGGGTCTTTTCTTCCAATTTATGTATATACTATTTCTACACATTTTTAGAATAAAGACTCTTTAAATTAAAATTTTAAATGTGGATAAAGTAAAAAGAGTAAGTATCCCTGTTCTTCACCCCTTCCTACTTCATTCCCAATGTGTAATCTCTGATAACAATTTAATGTAACATTGTAGCTATATTTATGCATTTACCTACCTACTTAATATTTTTTAACTCATTTAATCCTTACATAACTCTGAAGTGGTACTATTATTACCCCCATTTTCCTATACCAAAAATGAGGCACTGTATGTGAGATAACTTGCTCCAAATCTCAACCTACTAAGTGGAAGGGCTAGCATTTTAACTCAGTTTGACTCCAGTCTCTGCTCTTAACTAATTTGTTAAACTATCTTTGAAATTTGTTGTGAGGTTTTGTTATTATCTACATAAAGATTTACAACTGTTGTTGACTTTTTTTGGTGTATTTTACCTATGTCAAATAAAGTATCCTCTTTATTCCCTTTAATGCCTTTGCATTTCATTTAATATTTATATTGTCACATTGATTTCTTCTTGCTAGTATTTGTCATGGTATATCTACTTCTATTACTTATCTTTAGTCATTTAAAAATAATTTGGTCTTGTTTGTGTCTGTCAGCAGAGAGATAGATTTTCTTTTTATCCTAAACTAAGAATCACTATTTGTTAATAGAAGTTCTGATTCATTTATTGAATAAAGAGGTTTGTTTTGGGTTTTTTTTTTTTTTTTTTTGACAGTTCTTGGCTTGATTTTATTTTTATTTTTATTTTTGTTCTTTTTTTAATTAACATATAATGTATTGTTTCAGGGGTACAGGTCTGTGATTCATCGGTCTTACACAATACACAGCACTCACCACAACACATACCCTCCCCAATGTCCATCACCCAGCCACACCATCCCTTCCGCCCCCCTCCCCTCCAGCAACCCTCCATTTGTTTCCTCAGATTAAGAGTCTCTTATGGTTTGTCTCCCTCTCTGGTTTCATCTTGTTTCATTTTTTCCTCTTTTCCCCTGTGATCCTCTGCCTCGTTTCTCAAATTCCACATATCAGTGAGATCATATGATAATTATCTTTCTCTGATTGACTTATTTCTCTTAGTATAATACCCTCTAGTTCCATCCATATTGTTGCAAATGGCAAGATTTCATTTTTTTTTTTTGATGGCTGCATAATAAAGATGTTTTAATACATTTATTGCATTATGGACTTGTTCATGAAAATTCTTCTTTTTCAAAATAACTCGTTCTTGCTGCTTCTTTTTCATTTCTTACCTTTTGAATTGATAATTTTTCTTTATTTCTTTCTTTTCTCTAATTGTTTTGAAATTATATATTCTATTTTCTAGGACTTACTTTAAATATTTATAATTTAAATGTGTTGACTTTAAAAATTGATCTCTAGAGTTAACCAGTTTCTACATATTTTCCATCATTTTATTTATTCTCATCACTCTCTCCACACATGTTGTGGTCACCCTGTATAGGTGGCATGGATCTCCCACCCAAAATTTGGTTTTGGATATCAAGACCGATGACACCACACACCCATCAAGACGATACGACAGGGTTTATTACTCACATAATAAGGCTTTCTGGGAGAACAGGGTGGACCCTCAAGTTGGTTTAAACACAACCTGAAAAAGCAAGGAAAGGAGACTAGTTTGACTTTTTTCATGGCTAGGGGTTGGAGCCTGAGTAAGGGTTCTTCCACATTGCAGTAGCTTCTGTGGTTTAAATTTCTTGCCAAAACCAAAGGAGAGATAATCTGAGCTTTCTTATCAGGTTGCCCAGTTATGGAGCAGAACAGAAAGGGGGAGTGGTGGGACAAATATCAAAAGTAAATTCAGATCCCTTATTACAACCCCTCCCATGTTGGGATCACTTAGGACTTTAGTTCCAGATTGTTAATAATTATCTTTTCCATGTATATTAAAACACTTTTTAAAATTTTATTATGTTATGTTAATCACCATACATTACATCATTAGTTTTTGATGTAGTGTTCCATGATTCATTGCTTGCGTATAACACCCAGTGCTCCATTCAGTACATGTCCTCTTTAATACCCATCACCAGGCTAACCCATCCCCCCACCCCTCTCCCCTCTAGAACCCTCAGTTTGTTTCTCAGAGTCCATAGTCTCTCATGGTTCGTCTCCCACTCCGATTTCCCCACCTTCATTTTTCCCTTCCTGCTATCTTCTTCTTCTTCTTCTTCTTCTTCTTCTTCTTCTTCTTCTTCTTCTTCTTTTTTAACATATAATGTATTATTTGTTTCAGAGGTACAGGTCTGTGATTCAACAGTCTTACACAATTCACAGTGCTCACCATAGCACATACCCTCCCCAATGTCTATCACCCAGCCACCCCATCCCTCCCACCCCCCACCACTCCAGCAACCCTCAGTTTGTTTCCTGAGATTAAGAATTCCTCATATCAGTGAGATCATATGATACATGTCTTTCTCTGATTGACTTATTTTGCTCTAAAACACCTTTTTAATGATTTTTTTTTTTTTTGCTCATTACCATTTTTGATGGCTGATATCTTCTTACTCTTTTTTGACTCATTTTTCATTTTGTTAGAATACTTTTTTTTTTCCTGTGATAGTTTGTAGAAGATAAAGTTACTGAATGCTAGTTTTGCAAGATCAGGACTTAAGTACACAACAGATTTCTCTCAGAACCTTAATCCTGTATCCTCTTCTGGTATCTATTTTTGCCAATGAGAACTCAGACCCTAATCTGATTTTTATTTCTATTTTTAGCTTCACAAATCCCCTCTAGAAGCTTTATTCTTGTATTCTAAAGTTTTCCTCTTGTTTTTTAGGTATTTGTAAAAATTATTGTTACTTACCGTATTTGTACTCAGTGAGCCATTTAATCTGAAGTCACAATACTTTCTCTAGTTCTAGCCTTACTGCTCACTAATTTGCTTTTCATCTATATTAATATTGTTATTTAGTTCATATACTGATATTTTAATTTTGATATTAATGTTTTTAGTTATTAGGGTTGTTTTTAAATTTTTCATGTTTGTAACTTTTTTTGGAATCTCTTAAGCTCGTAAAGCTTTTGTGCGTGTGTGCTTACTTTGTTAGGTTCATTTCCTCAAGAGTTAGTTCTTCTGTTCATTCATCTCTTCTGTGATGTTGGATTTCCTTAGTGTTTGTGAATTTTTGATTGCTTGTTTATATTTATGTTTGAAAATACATCTTTGCTTTTGTAGAGATCCTGGACTTGATATAAAAACACATTTTCTATGGTCTTCAGGTATGGGTTGGATGTGCTTCCAGAAGGGATACACTTATCACTTATATTTCATGGGTGGAAGCTTCCCCACTTCTCCCTATTCTTTGGCTATTTGAAGCAGTGTCTTGTCTCTTTGGCCCAACAACCTCCACACCATCTGCTTTAGTCTGAAGGTAAAAGACAACCACACATACTGCTTTGCTTAAGTGAGGGTCAGAGGGAAGCCAAATGACATGCTGCCTCATATACATTGTCTTGTCTGTTCACACTTATATTTGTCACATGGCCCCAGCTCTTTATTTTTCAGTCCAGTTAGGTATATTCGTAAATATACATATTTTTTCTTATTTCTAAGGGTCTGGGCCCAGACTCTCATCTTGAACAATCTCCATTGTCCTGCATTTTAGCCTGTTGCATTTTGGGTTTTCGTGTAAGATTTCACGTGAAAACAAGGGAATTTGTAAACAAACCTTTAAAAATCTCTTCAAATATGACCCTATATCCATTAATAATTTCATTCTATGAGCAGCTTGCTGATGACTTGTATTATGCTTTGTACATTTCTACATTCTTATTAATGATAATAATGTATGTCAAATCAACAGTTTCTGAGACTCAGTTATTAAGAAGAAAACTTTCAATTAATGCAAGAAAGGGATTTAAATAGACCTAAGGGTAATGATTTGCATTTATAAAAGGAATTTCTCTTTAATGAAAACCGACATTAGTTTCTTACATATCTTGATCTAGTGTTGCTATACCTATAAACTTAGATGTGGTTAGAGTCCTGGGAAAACTCAAAAAGAATCTGAGTGAGTACAATCCTCCTATCTTGTAAGAGTTTTAGTAATATGCTACACTAGTTCAGATCAGGTTTGGCAGATAATCGCATGAGGTACAATGCAACCACTGGTGTGGCTAAGACATAGAACTTCCTAGGCATGTAAGAAGCCATACTTTGTTCAGTTTGTAGTGTTCTGCACTGCACTATAAGCAACATTGGACAGGGAGGCGATTTTCTATTATTTGACTGGGGTGGGTGGAATAAATTTAATTGCTAAGAAATTGCATTTTCATTGTAAAGCAATTCAAGTTATAGCAGATTCATAATGCAGCTATTGTAAAAATGACATTTCAGTGACATTTCTGTGAGAAGAACATGGTGATTTTGCAAATGACATGGTGAGGGCATAGCAGTTTCGCGAATAACACATTTTCACAATACGTGTGCTGGGAGCATAAATAATGATGATGGCAATAATATTAATAATAATGGCATTCCATGAGGGAAAACCTTTTATCTCTGCAATTCTGAAGTTCTTTAACTCACACCTATCCACTTTACACTCCACTCAAATAATTGCTCTTGACTCTTTTTGATGGAAGGGAACTGAGGAACCAAGTGGTTGCCCAACTCTGTAACAAATTAATGGCAAACATAGAATCAGAACTCTATTTTCTTTTAAAAAGTCTTTGGGGATGACTCATCAGAATGAGTATCATACAGGTACTGGAAATGATATTGTTCTGATTTTATTGTAAATGTATTTCCGTCAGTTTCTTAGGTGGGTTGTAGGTGAGCAATTATCATCTTCTCTTTTCATGTGCATAAAAGAAAATATAGCATTGTTTTATTTCAGGATAAACTGAGTTACTCATTTCAAATATGTTTATAAAATATTCTAATAAGTTAAACAGGTAAGCTGCTTCTGTTAGCCTGAGGTCATATTATTCCCACAGTAGATATGTCATCACCATTTTATTTTCACAATGTCATTATCATGTCATTAATATAGAAATTTCTCATTTTTTCCTCTACATATATTTTAAGGGAAAAATAGCTCCTTAGCAACTATATTTTCAGTGATGGGAAATAAGAGTTGGAGTGATGGTTGCCAGAAAGCATGACCCATGTGGTCAGCATTCTACCATGAGGGTCACTGACATAATTTATTAAACACATTATAATCCAGAGAAAAAAAATTTACCTTTTGACCAAATGCCTTGGCTACTTGTTTTGTTAATGTAGTCTCAATGTGTATGAATGAAATGGCTTAAAACTTAAGAATTTGGAGTCAGAGCTTAATTACATGCTATTGATGCTTTGTATTTAATCGATACCTTGTATTTAATCAATACCTTGTATTTAGGTTGGATTTATTGTATTTAACCTAATGCAAAACATGTTGAAACTTAAGTTCTTTCCCAGGCTTGAGGGGAGTGAGGTGCAGTGGCAAGAGCAATGTTCAGAAGGCCAAGTTTTGACCCATTGGAAAGTTATTTGCCTATAACCAACCATTTACCATGTTATGCAATATGTTGGCATTAGAAGCATAATACAAATGTTATTTTATCATTATGCCTGGTCTTTTGGAAGGGTGGGGAGGCTTAATAAAATTTAGAAGAAAAAAATTTTTTTAAAGATCTCTCTTTGCTTTTCAAACCACTTGCTGCCTTATAAATCCAATTGTCTTTCCTGGGTAAAGAGTATATGATTCCAAGCTAATTCCATTACTGATTTGTTGCTGCACTGAATACCAGAGAGCTAATGAATTCTTCTGTTTCAGAGGCTATGATTTACATCTTGTTTGGATCACTTGGTCCCGTGATGTCAAGCCTTCAATCAGAACTCTATGGTCTGACTTCCTCATTTTCACAGCGTGTACATAGTATCTCTTACATTCTGCCAACATGGGGCTGCCATGCCTCTTGTCAGTGTTCACTCAAATGACTAAATGGCAAGGTGTATCAGTGCCTGTTAAAACCACAACACAGATTTGCTGCAAAACACTGACATTGTAACATCTGCAAAGGAGGCTTCACCATGTCAATAACAATAATACCGCCATTTCTCTCCCATTCTTCAGCCATAAAGGACACTGTTACAGAGCCAATATGGGAAAGATCTGTCTGAGCTTCATTGGGTTTTTATAAAGGGTCATTTGCAAAACAAAAGGACGTCTAAGAAAGTATATTCAGATATTTCAAGGTAAACACTCAATATGGTCTGCCAAGACCCAGAGTGGAACCTGAGTTGTCTGGAGTTTGGTTGAGAAAAATTCTAAAATTAACACTATATAACAATTCCATCTAATCTTTAGGCTCTTAGTGTGGTTGTTAAAGTCACTGATGATAAGTGATGGATAAGACAAAACAGGTCAGACCTCATTGAAAACTTCTGTTCCGGTGGCGCCTGGGTGGCTCAGTCAGTTAAACGTCTGCCTTCAGCTCAGGTCATGATCTCAGGGTCCTGGGATCGAGCCCCGCATCGGGTTCCCCGCTCAGCGTAGAGCCTGCTTCTCTCTCTCTCCCCTGGCTTGTGCTCTCTCTCATTTTCTCTCTCAAATAAATAAATAAAATCTTAAAAAAATTTAAAAAAGAAAACTTCTGTTCCCCTTGTAGTTAGAGAAAAAGAAATGAAACACACATCTGTGTTTTCAGGATAACTGGGATTGTAGGTCTCTTCAAACAATATAGTGTAGAAGGGCTGTCAAATTGTGTGCCTGACCTCGGTGGAGACAAGAATCTCTTGACAGCCTTGACCAGGAGCTGGTGCTTGTAGAATATGCCCCACCATCTTAGGTGTTGCTGTGTGAGATTGCTGGGCACGGCAGCTGCTTGCTAACCTGCTCCCTCCCCATCTGGGGATTCTCTGGGTTAGGGGGGCCAGTATTCAATCACACTTTCTGTTGGAAGGGATGTTCAATAATAGCTAATTCAGACATTGTATTCCTAGTTTTGATCAATCATAAATGTCAATAAAAGCAGCTCAAGCCCCACAAAGAAGGCTGAGAACTGAGTGTGAGTCCCACTCCCACTCTTGAATACAGCAATTCTAATCCTTACCTAATATTTTAGGTCTGTAAAAGGGGTTCTACTGCTAACCTTTGTAAATGATTTCTTTAATTTTGCCCCTCATTTCACAGAAAACTAGACCGGCAGAGGGTGTGATTTACCCAACCACAGGGCCATGTGACTAAATTCAGGTGATTAATAATATAGGAACAATTTTGCTGAATAGAGAGAGAAATAATACATATTGGACAGAACTTGTTGCCTGGAGAATTAATGAATTGGATAGTAACAGAAAAAAACATTTTTTTTTTATTGGTATACATGTCTGCTGTCACTCTTGCTTTACTGTTTCTTAGCCAGAAAATATGGGTTTCTGCTAAGAATTTTAGGCCACCTATACAAAACAGAAAATTCCTGTCCTGGTAACAGATTTCTCAATGTGAGGTAGCATTGTGGACAATAGAACCATTTCCCATCCCTCAGGTGTTTCATCCGAAGAGCTCGTTTTGGTGCCAGAAAAAGAATTCTGCCCTTGGCAGTGTGTTGGCTATGATCCAGTATCCTATGATGCTGATCTCTGATCTTGGCCATCCAGTGTTCAAGACCCCTGGACAAAGAGCAAAGGTTCTGATGCTAAGCTCCCAGGCCCATGGAGAGGAGAATCTGTATCCCATAAAGCTCCCCACATCTCTTTCTTCTGAGCTCAGATTCCTGATGTGGCCATAGGATGCCCGTGACTTCATTTTGGGCAAACCCCTCCCCTCTGTTGTCTGGCTTCCTTTATTCTTCCAGGGACAGCAGCTGCTACCAGCCAGCCCACAGCCCCATTCTGAGAAGCCTCAGGGAACAGCCGGAACTCTCCCAAGGGCTGATTTTACATCACTGAGTGTGGTACCAAATATTTCTCACGTCTGGAAAATATGGAAAATATATTAAAGAAATACCACTTACAATCAGAAGTTCCCAAACTGACCAAATATTGTGAGAATTGCCTGCACTATTTATTTTTAGTTTATTAAATCAGTTTGGGAGGTATTTTCTGTATTAATGTATCGTGATTTTCTGAAGCTCAAATTGGGGTCACAGATTAGATTCACTCACTGAAAAATGCAGCTTTCTTGTGTAGGAAGAGGAAACATTCTTGCTTCTCTTTAAATTCTAAATTATTTTCTCCACCTAAACTCCCCGCACCCCCCACTCCTCTGCCTCCCACCTTTTAAAGCTCAGAGATCTAGAGCTGAAGGTTTAAATAAAGGTGCTATGCCTTTAAACCCAGTGAAAGCAAGTGGGTTTTAATAACCCAACAGGATCTTGGTCCATCATAACATTTAATCTGCATTACATCTCACTTCCTAATCGCTACTTCCATTCCAATTGTAAGCAGAGAGGGTGGGTGAGTGAGGCATTTCAGATAAGTGCCAGTAAAACAAGTTTGCCTTACAGCTGGTGAGCCCCAAACACACGTTCCCAGTGCCTTATGGCCGTATTCAATCAGATGATCCTATAAACTAAAAATAATCACCCCAATACTAATACCTCTTCTTCTTCATTGTTGCTGGTCGCTATGGTGCTGCATTCGACTGTGAAGAATTCACCGCCATTATTACCCTCAGTGTCTCTCTCTCTGAAATGTGATCTAATTGCAGAATCCACACCTGTTCCACAGTTCAATAGAATTCAGCTTTGATGGAGACAGACTTTCAAATAACACACACACACACACATGCACGCACGCACACACATGCACACATGCACACTTGTGCACACACACAATTACCCAGGAGTTCAACTGGGGTCAAAAATAAATAAACTAATAAAGAGGGCGAGTTTATCAGAAAATAATATTCTGGGGAGGAGGAGGGGAAAAAAGGCTGTGTTTTGTGGTCACTGGAAGATTGCTGATGGGTGCATAAATAAGGCATGCTGGAACATCTGTTCTTTGTTGTGCATTCAGCTTTTTAATGTGTTCAAAGAGCAGCTCTGACGCATCGCTGACTACCACTCCCCATCCGAGCAACATTTTACCAGAAAATAATAAACCTTCCTGGTGGGGTGCAGGGAGCCAAGGCATTCGGGCAATGCCATTAATTTGGAAATATCTCTTTTTCTGGGATTTTAAAATCTCTCTCCCTTTGAACATTGCACAAATTTGGGACCCAGCCTAGCATCCCTATCAGCCTAAACATTAAATCAGTATGAATATCTATTCAACCTTTTTTTTTTAAGTCAGTAAAGAAAGGGGGGGCAGTCAAGTCAAAGTTTATGCACATTTTTTCCTGCATTTAATTCTATTAATATGAGCTCCCATCTATTGGGATTATTTTTAACATGTTCCAGTATTTATTTGTACTGATAAAATTCAGAGGCAGCTGAGGCCCCTGACAGTTGAACAATATTGGCTGGTTATTTTGATACAGTGTGGTAGGCAGCAAAAGATTAAAAAATGGAGCATCCTAAACTGAGGAAAACCAGCTTGAATTCTAAAATAAAATTTTAGCAGCATGGATTTCTCTTGCCATAGGCTATGAGGCTACTATGAATTTCAGATGCATTTCCTGAGCTGTCAATGAGGTGGAAAGATGAGATTGGCATTACGAAGATCTGTTGCAGCTCCATTCAGTGTAATTGCAAGTGAAGGTGTAGCAACATTAAACTGCCACCCAAGAAGAGCTGTTTATGTACATACAGTATGGAAAGAGCTCACCAAAACCTAGGACCAGGATGGGAATTTTTTTTATGTCACTTTATTTGGCTTTTACATCACCCCCTTTTTTAGGTCACAGCTCAGAAGCACTACAATACCAATTAGTTGCTGAAGGTCACTTCCATAATGAGCTGGACTAAATCTTGTGAAAGGGAGACAGGGCTGCTTTTTAACTCTCTCTTTCCAACATTCTCTCTCAATAATCTTGGCTCAATCAGTCCTTTTCCACAAGGTCGTTACATCTGCTCTATGTCAAGGGGAGTGGATCACCAGCAGGCTCTGCTTCTGGGAAGCATGTTGGGTATAGTTAGTGGGTCACCCAGAACTAGAGTCTATTATAGAAGAGAATGTGGTTAGATGGGTGACTTTTAAAAATTCCATCCTTCTGGTGGCTTAGCGTGGTCCTCTTTTTGGATAATTGGGGGGAGGTTGTTTACAATGTTCAGTATCAAGATAATGTAATCCAAAGATATTGGATTTGTCACAGATTAAATCTAATTATGTTATATTTGAATGTATCTTTGCCACTTAAAAATCCCATAGAATGAAAACTTTTTAAATGGTCAAATAAAGTGACCATTTCCAAGCGAATGTTCTACTTTGTACTTTTAACACCATCAGCATGGAGGTAAATGATGATATATGGACCACTATAGAAAATTTAACAAAATTTAATTATCTTAAAATTGGAAGGCGTATTTTGTGGATGTGTGGTTAGGATATTTTATATACAAACTTACTGCACATAACAACTGTCCAGTTAATGAATTTTCACTACAACAAAAGATACTATTTCTCAATGATTTTTTTCTGTGTGTAACAACTTTTAACCCCCCAAACCCACTAGATAAATATGCTATTAGAAGTGATCTTTTGACATTATTGTTTCAGACAAAGACATACTAATTCATTCAACACAAGTTTCTAGTCAAAAGAGTAACACGTGGAACAAATTTTAATTTCATGCCGTATTTGGGTGAACCCCTAAGTTTTGCATTATATATACAAACCAAGTAAAAGGAAGAAAGATGTAGCATTTTCTATGATGCTATTTCCATATGTGTCAAAGCTCAACTTTACCCATTTTTGGTCAAATTTTCAAAGGAAAAATTTATCAAGACAAGGCTGTGTGATTCTGATATGGAGTGTGTGCATGAAAATCAGTCTCATGACTTTCCCCCACCTTCCCAAAAAGGTTTTGCTCTGAGTGGATGCAGTGATGCATGGCATAGGTTTCCCTCTAGCACTGAAGGATTATTACTTGACAGCCTGCAACTTGCAATCTTCTCTGGGAATTCCCCTAATTTGAAGTACCTTGACCAACGTATTGCCACATTCTCAGGGGCAGCCTCACCCCAATGACTGGTCAAAGAGAGAGTGTAAAATCCAAACCCCTTCATTCCAATTGAAGATAATTTGGAAGGTCCATCCCAACTCCAGAACTCTCAGTGGAATTGGCTGAAGAACTTGAGTTTGATCTTACTTTCTTTCCTTCCCTTCCACAATGTATTGATCCTGGGATCTGTCCTTAAACTTTTGGTATGCTAATCTCTGTTTCAGAAACTCACTCTGTAGAAAGAGACCCTGCTTGCAACACCATTACATACCTTTTCCAACAACCACCGCTAACACCACCTTTGATGACTACAATAAACCTCATTATCTATATTATCATCTTATTTATTACTTACATGAATTTTTTTCATTGTTTGGTTGATAGATATTTTCAATCTGTGAAATTATTTGGATACTTTGGATTGGGATGGAATGCATCATATATTCCCCCATTAAAGATAATAAAGGTATTGTTTTATTTAAATGCTTTCACACAGCGATGAGACCTTGGGAAAAGTTGGAGTTAAGTGAGGGATAGTTGTTCTTTGAGGCTGTATCAGAGTGCTCTCAGCTACAACTAACAGAAGATCTAACCCAAAGTGACTAAACAATAAGAAAAAAAAAATATATCCTTTCAATTAGTAAGAAATCCAGAGGTAGGAAAGTTCCAGGCTGGATAATACTTTGGCTCAATAATGTCATCAAGGACCTAGCTTCCTTCCATCTTTCCATACCTTCATCCTCAGAACATTAGCTATGCCTCTTGTGGTTACAAGATGGTTGCCACCATGATAGGCATGTCAAAGACTAGAAGAGGGGAAGGGAGCATGTTCCTTCCTTGGGTCTGTCTTTAAGAACAATAAAACCGTTCTCAGAAGCTCCTTTAGGAGACTTCATTCATATCTCTCTGGACAGATTTTTTCTCAAGTGTTCATTCTTAAACCAATAACTGGCAACAGGAATAAAGTTACTATGACTGTCTTAGATTAATCACTGTTCACCTCTTGGGGCTGGAGCTGGGCCAGGGTTCATCCTTTCCTGAAGCAGAAGGCTATCCAATATCAGAACAGAACTGGAATTTTGTTAGTGAAAACAAAGGGAAGAATGACTTTTAGGTAGGTGTTTATCAATGTTAGAAAATCCTATAACTCTTTTTGCCAAAGATTCCTTCCCCCTGTTCTTGACTTATAGTGATTAAATAATGAACATATAGCTTAAACCTAAGAACCATGATTAATGACTGTAGGAGCAAAATTATTTTATAAATTCTTTATAAATCAAAATTTCAACATATGCTTTGAGTGTATGTATAGTATAAATGTATGGCTATAGATATGAATACACAACCATGCGCTAAGCCATGAATGTGTGTGTTGATGACTTTCAGGATGCCATAATTTGTTAAAAAAGTTAAAATTTCAGTTAAGCTCCATATCTGGTGTCATATGTATTTTTTTAAAGGATGTTGTATAAAAAAGTACTTCCCTATCTGATTAAACTTAATCAAATCACTTTCATTATAATGGCATGGTTTATATGTAGGATTAAATATTTTATTACTATTTGCAATATAACATATATTTCTTATCACAAAATAATTCACTCTAGATGCAGAAATCTGTGAAAGTCTAAAAGGCACTGGTTACTTGTTTTCTGGAAGGCCCATAAAAAATCCAAAGAAATTAAAGTCAGTCATAATTCAAATGTCCAGGGATGACCCCTTTCTATGCCCATCAGGTATTTTTCCTAGCAAAATATTTTATGTAGCATATAAACTCAGCAATCTATGACCCCTGAAATTGTGTGGAGTAGCTATATGGTACATAGCAGTTTATTATGTTTTAAAATTTAATAATATATCATAACTATTTTCTTACACGAATAAACAAGGTTACATGATAAGATTTAGAATGCTGTGTAGTATTCCACTATACGGAACTAACAATCAGGGAATCAATTTATTATTATTGAATACTTAGATTCAAAAATTTTTATTTTTAGCTATTATAAAGATGTTATGAGTATATTTGGGTATGCTTACTCAGAGCTTAGGTCATTTCTTTAAGATAAATTTCTTGAAAGGGAATTTCTGGATCAAAAGGCATGCCCATTTTAAAGAAATTTGATCCAAATTTCATTTGACAAAATCTTCCTGAAAAATTTGTTTCCACACTGTCACTAGCGCAAGGGATAAATAATGTTTTAAATTCCATAGGGGAACAATTATATCTGTTTCTTGTTGCTTTGCAAAATTAAAATTTACTTTTTTCTCATTTAAAATAAAGGTTACTGATGTAATGTACAGCATGGGGAACATAGTTAATAATATTGTATTAACTTTGCATAGTGACAGATGGTAACTAGACTTATTGTGGTGATCATTTCACAATGTATATAAATGTCGAATCACTAGGTTGTATACCTGAAACTAATATAATATTTTATGTCAATTATACCTCAATAAAAAAATACTCATAGGATGAAACAGTTAACAAAAATAATATAAAATAAAAGCTATTTTTAAAAGGTAATACATAAAAGTGGTATAAAAGTCAAAAAGGCTTGAAGTGAGAAGTAAAACCATGTCTTATCTCTGTCCCCTATCTACCCGGTTTTTCTGGAGATAAGCAATTGCTTCAGTTATCTATTGCTGTGCAACCATCCACCCCAAACCTAGTGTCTTAAAAAATTATTGTTATTTCTCATTCTGTGGATTGGCTCACTAGCTCCACTGCTGGTTTTGTCTGGGCTTATTCATTGGACTACATCAGCTGGAGGGCTGGCAAATCCAAGATGGCCTTGCTCACATGTCTGGCAGTTGTGCTGGTTGTCAGCTGGAGAGCCTCAGTACCCTACATGGCGTCTTATCCTCCAGTGAGAATAGATCGGGCTTTGTCAGGGCACGACAGTCACAGGGCTCCAAGAGGGCATAAATGGAAGTTATAAGGCCTGTTAAGATAGTGTCTTGGAAATCACATAATGATATATCAGCTGCATTCTACTGGCCAAGGTCAGCCTAGATTCAAAGGAGGGGATAGATTTCACTTCTTGATGAGAGGAGCTAATTGTGGCAAGTGACTAAGTTTTGGCTAATGGCATATAAGTAATATAAGTGTAAGAAATATGTGTGGTTTCCCAGATGTGTTTTTAAAGAGTGGAGACTTGCCACTTTCCCTCCCCTTTGTTCTTCCTGCTTCTGGAATGTGAACATAATGACTGGGCTTCAACAGCCATCTCCAGTCATACCGACATGAACAAGATGGAAGGAACCTGTGTCCTTGATAAACCAACAGAACTCCTAGAGCAGCCTTGTACCAGCCTTATGAGAAAACAAAATCCATGAGCTTAAGGCCTTTTAATTTGAAATTTTCTCCACAGGTGATCAATTTGAAACCCAAATAATAGGGCATCCCTTTACTTTCAAACTTTCTGTTTTATTTCTTTTTGTATGTCTCTCATATCGTCAGAATATAATCAGGTTTTGCTTTAGATTTTATCTATGTTCTAATTTAGCCTACCATTTTTTTCTTAATGTCTAGTTTTATACACTTAAATACAGTTAAACCTGTATTTTTTGACTGATTTTTTCTCTATGGTTAGGGTGTATCTTTTACCAGGAACCTGTAAATTTTATTTATTTATTTATTTATTTATTTATTTATTTATTTATTTGACAGAGAGACAGTGAGAGAGGGAACACAAGCAGGGGGAGTGGGAGAGGGAGAAGAAGGCTTCCTGACCAGCAGGGAGCCCGATGCGGGGCTCGATCCCAGGACCCTGTGATCATGACCTGAGCCGAAGGCAGACACTTAACGACTGAGCCACCCAGGCACCCCAGGAACCTGTAAATTTGATCAAATGTGTTTTGGTATTTGAGGAATATTTTTTCTCTTTGGTCTATTGTCATTACGTATCACATTAATAAAATTCCTCTTATTGAATTATCTTTGTACTTCTGAAACAAACTTTATTTTTCTATGGACTAGTATTCTTTTAGTGAATTGCTGCATATGTTTCAGGTGTTTTTTTAATTTAGGACGTGGTTATAGTATTTTCATTGGTGAAGTTGAGCCGATTATCTTGGTGTTAGAGATCTCTTGAATTGTAGTGACAGAATTTTGCCATGCTTTAAAGTAATTTCGGAGAAGTTCCACTTTTTTCATGTTCAGGAGCATTTATACAATCTAGAAATTATCAATTACTTGGAATCTTGGACATATTTGCCTATATTATTAGGCCAGAAAACTTTCATGTAGGTAATTTTGGGGGTCAGTTTCTTCAATGATTTTTTTTTTGTCTGATCAGTTTTATTACTACTACTGCTGCTGCTAATAATTCCTCCTTTTTTTTTTTGAACTGGGAAAAGTTAAATCTGATTTAATTTGACTTGGCACTTCACAATGATAATACAAGGGTATTTTTCAGATGATTTCTGCCTCCTGATAAAATTTGGTCTTCTGAATGTTATGATACTATCCACTAATTGAAATTAATTTAAGTGGGTCAATCTACTAACATGAAAAGTGATTTTGAATGTGTTCATTGTCACCTTAAGTGGATTTCAAGTAAATATTTTCTTGGTTAACATTTACTGAAAAATGTATTAATTAGGTCTACAGTTCACAAAACTCTCATCCAAAAGGTGGAGTTGAAATCTCACTTTAAAAATTGGCAATTAACAGGTGCACCAGGGTGGTTCAGTCAGTTGAGCATCTGACTCAATTTCGGCCCAGGTCATGATCTAGGAATGTGAGATGGAGCCCTGCATCAGGTTCTGAATGGGGCATGGAACCTGCTTGGGATTCTCTCTTTCCCTCTGCCCCTCCCTTGTGTGCACGTTCTCTCTCTCTCTCTTTGAAAAAATTAATAAATAATTTTTTTAAAAAATTGGCAATTAACATAAATTTATATGCTGGAAAAGCAATGTTAGTGTGGCACAAAGGCCACAAAGATCACTAAATTGAAAACTTCTAGCATTTTTAAAGCCAAAGATTTGAAGCATTTTCTCCCCAAATTTAAAATTTCCTATTTGACTCTTACTACTTCTCTCCTCTGATTTGTTCCCAATTTTTCCTACTCTCTTCTTTTCCATTAGTAGTTTCTCCATCTCCCTTTAAAATAATAATACAAATGGTAATAAATGTTTTTAGTCAGATTTCTAAAAAAAAATCTATCTATCTATCTACATATATATATATAATGACCCAGCCTTTGTATGGCCAATTCATGTTAGGCATTATTAGTTTAGGTATGCAAACTCTTCAGACTAAAGACTTCCTTTGCTAAAAGGGGGTAATATGTATTTATTTTTAAAATAAGGGAACTCAAACTGAATTTCACATTTCCAAAGTTATTAGGGAAGGAGATAGTGACAATATTTTAATAATACATTAAATAAAATTTGATGCTATTTATTTTGTCTGCTGAAGGCATCACAAATTATCTGTTGATCTTTTAAAAAGGATAAATTGGATGAAACCCACTAATGGATAACGATATTTAAACTCCATGATGAAATATAACCCAAACTATTCTTTGTATCTATTTAAGGCCATACAAACCATTCCTTCACTTTTTGAAGATGAGAAATGATTGAAACGTACCAGTTGAGGCATAGAGTTGACTGCACCATTGGCTGGGGGAAAAAAACGATTGCAAGGACTCAAACTGGAGGGCTATGATTTGGCACTTTGGCCCTGTTTGGTGAGTTAAAGATGAGGTTAACCACCAAATTTAAAATGAGCAAATGCACAACCAAAACCTTATGAAAACGATCTATTTCAAAAGAGCAAACTTACCTCTCAACAGGTGCCCCAGTATCTGTGGTAGGTGTGGACTGTGATAGTAAGAGGAACTTTTAAGGAAAAAAAAATACAGGTAGTGGGAAAAATCTCTAAGTGGATTTATGATTCTTAATTCTGCGTGAGAGAAGTGTTGGTCATTTGTGATGAAAGATTAAGCTGAATTACAATTTTAAAAGCATGTAAGTGTGTCATACAAAGCATTAGCCCTTGATGCTCTCATAGGAAAGGATTCTGTTTAGGCTATAATTCTTACTGTAGCTCCATCATGAAAATTCAAAAGACATTTAAAATTCTCCAAGGAGTCCCACCTATAGAGTTTGGTTTAACCCAGTATTCCCCCCCTTCTTCCCTCCCTCAAAGAAGGACATCTGGCATCATTCATTCTTTAATTCAGTACTTATAATGTGTTGACGAGATGCCCGGCACTATGCAAGGTGCACAGCTACAGCACAATCCCTGTATTCATAAAGCTTACATTTGAATGGGTGAAACTGAGAATAAACAAGTTAACAAATGAATTTAAAATAAACTTACCTGAAATAAGTACAGATTTTTTATAAGTCTAGGAAGGAAATGGCCAGGGTAGTATGATAAAGAAAAGTCAGGACTCACTGAGGACAGATGATCAGGGACACTCTCTCTGAGGAGGTGATACTTAAGCTGGAGATAAGTTCTTTGACCTAACAGAAGGGCTCTGCGGAGGGTGGGGGAAGAACCAAGATGAAGCTGGGAATGTAGGCAGAGGCCAGATCATGTGAAGCTTTGTTAGCCGCAATTTGAGCTTAGATTTTATTCTAAGGTCAATGGGAAGCAACTGAACAATATTAGCAAGGGAATGATGTCATCTGCTTTACATTTTAAAGTGTATGTTAGATTTCATAATGGCTTCCAGGTTTCTGGCTTTAGTAGTCATTACTGAGATAGGAATGACTTGGGGAAGATCAAGGGTTCTGATGAGACATCCAAGGAAACTGTCGAGTAGATAGGCTACCTCGATCTTCAGTGTAGAGATGAATTTTGGTAAGGAGAGAAAAACAAGGAGTTGATAGCATATTAACAACATGACAGTGGTCGAGACATCTAGGGATGGAGTGTAAATCAAGAGGAGAGCCCAGGAGTGAACTCTGTAGAACTCCAACCATTGATGATGACATGGAGGTGAGAAGCCAGAAATGAAATGGAAAAGGAGCAGTCCATGAGGTGGAAGAAAAACCAAGAAAGTGTGTAATGCCACAGAAAAAAATTCCAAAATGGAGGGAGAGGCCAATTTGACAGAATAGGGCTTAGTGTTCAAGTAAACAGGTAGAAGAAAAATATCCTTTGGATTTGGCAAGGTAGAGATTGTTGGGGATGTCTCAAGATCAGTTTCAGGTGGAACTGAGGGGAACTGAAGCCACTTTGGAATGGATTCAAGAGCATCTAGGACAGAAAGAAGCATGGATGGTGTATATAGAAAGCCTTTTGAGAACTTTTTCTATGAAGGAGTCTGGGAAATGGGGTTGTAAAGGGGGATGTGGGGTCAAGAAAAGGTCTATTAAAGGTAAGAGGTACTAAAGCTGATTGAAGTGATCCAGTAGAAACAAAAAGGTAGGTGATGCAGGAGAAATCAAAAGAAAGAAGGAGAAGAGAGGGGATGGAGTCTGGAGGGATCAGTCTGTGAGGGAATAGAGGTCACTCTTCTGCTAGGGATTGTGGATGCAGTAATAGAGGATGAGGGCAATTTCCTCTCTGCTGACTTCTGTTTTGCAGTGACATATGAAGAATGTTCATCAACTAATGGCAGAGAGAAATGGGAAGTGTTGAGGAGAGAATGTTTTTATTAGTTAGGGTTCAATTAAAAAAGCAGAACTATATGGGTCTACAAAGTAAGGGACTTATTACCATGATTAGACCATACACAATTGTGGGAGTTGGTGAAGTCCTCGGAAGGCTGTAGCTTTTGTATGTGGTATCAGACCTGGTATCATCTTTTCCACTTGGGAAAGAAATTTAGAAACTAGACATGAAGTGGGAGAGAGCAAGGACAAACTGGAATGCATGAACACAGGCAAGAACCCATAAGGACAAACTGGAACCCATGAAGACATGGGTAAATTCGGTAAATTCATCTGTCCTCACCACCTCTAACCATCACGCTAAAGTGAGTTTAATAAGGAAACATAGCAGTGTTGATGTAAATGTCCATTTGATTTTGAAATCATTAATTTAAGTGAAATTAGTTGGCTTCCTAGTGTTCTCTAGGAACATTTATGTGGACAATGAGGATTAATTTTAATGCTGTACCATGGATTCTGGACAAAAAGGTAAGTGAAGATAGTAAGGAAGAAAGGACTACCCAGAACTGGTGGGGTTAATCCATTGGAGGACTTAATGCAGCTAAAGAATTGCAGGAGACCAGGAACTAGAATAAGTGAGCAGGGAAGATACAATCCTAAGAATGGAATAGTTCATGGTCAGAGCTGGAGAGATTTTTAGTGATAGAGTGTATGTGACTATGGCTATGGTGGTCGAGAAAGTGTTGAGGTGAGGAGGTCAAGGAACTGAGAAGCTAGACTCAATTTACCTAGATATTGAAGTCACCAAAAATGATGGACATTATGGGATGTGTTGAGGCTCACTTGTGTTCCATGAATTAAGGGAACTGGCTGACAGATAACAGAGAGCCTGGGGAAAATACTGGGATAGCCAAATTGGAAGAGCCTCAAAGGAACTTTTTTTGGTAGGAAGCAGGGGAAGAAATAATTGGATGTAGTAATGGAGAGCTGTGAAGGGTAAGTGGGTGTCTGGAGACAAAAGTAGAAATGGAGGCACATGGAGATGGAGAAAATAGAGAGGCACTCATGTATGCTAGTTTTATACATGTATATTGGGCAAAACTGTCACAACTTGCAATGGATTCGATGTGAAAGAAAGGGGGGCATTCAAGAATGGTCAGAAAAGGGGAATGCTTGGCATTAGCTGACCCCCTATCTGGAGTTTCAGGTGGCACCAATGGTAGGGACTTGGAAGGAAGGAAAGTACGTGGGGTAGGGCCAGATTAAGACTTGTTTGCACCCACACGGCAGTGGGGAGAGGCTGTATGGTAACGCATGGCCGTGAAGGCTCGGAGTTTGACGGTCAGTGCAGTAACTGTGATATAAGACACAGTTGGGATAAAACTTGGAAGATATTGGCAAATGTTCCTCACATTTTCACCCCTAATATTTTGCTCTGTTGAATAGCAGCTTCTGGGATTGCACTTAGAGCTATAGGAGGCTGTATGGGAAGGTTTAATGTAGTGGAATGGTGGTGTCCATAGACGCATAGAGCCGTCTGGTTGACAATCCCATGTTCACTATGCTGAAACAACTGCATGAAATACAAGAAGGATTCTTGTTCCTCCTCTTATTTACCCTCCACAAAAAAGCAGACATTCCACAGAGGCATATAATTAAACTTGAAAGTGACAGCAGGGCCAAAGCCAAAATTTTATTACATATGCAACTGTTGTGTTGAATAAGCATGTTGTGTGGGGTATAATCATTAAAGATACTTTACTTTTTCTCTACAGTTCCTTTAAATCTGTTCTGTAGGACCTGCTCTTGCCTTGCCCTTATGTGAAGCTTAGGGCAAGCCCCATGACTCTTCTAGTCATCTTAGATAATCGAATGTCCTCCTGTCTCTCCAAGTCACAAAACACAGACTCAGGTTTGTAATTAATATCTCCATTCCAGTATAATAATAATACTAATTTTAAAAACCAGAATTGTAGGGAGAGGTGAGGGCCAAGAGGAAAGCAGGAGACAATTTCTACCTTGGTAAATACTGTCGTGATAATCTAGTTTCCACAGTTTCTTTGGGTTTGTAAAATTTAAAGCTGAACTCTTCTTTGACTGATGTTTTTTCAGATTCTTTGGAGATGCTCTATGTATCAGACACCTCTTATGCCTTACCTCACATCGCGACTCAAGTGCCTTGTGTTTCAGTCATTGCTAGGGCAAGCACAAAGGGCAGGGGTAGCCTGATACCATCTCACCTCTGGCAGACCATGCATTTCTGGCTTTCTGTGCTGAAGATTTTCTGATGCTGCTGTGTAGGACACCCCTGGGAACCCACCTGAAACAGGCAAGTCTGAGGGAGTTTATGCCCTATGGATAAATGTTCTTTTTCCTGTGGACAATTCTGAGGTATATTCTACCCCAGGAAGTCATGGTGGGCTTGCATCCCAGTTACTCACAGTCAAGCTCAAGTATATACTTGTATAGGCTTTCCTCCTTTATTGTTCTTTCTCACCCATTCCCCACTCTTGTTTTCATTTGCTTTCCAAACTAAGCTACCTGTATGCAAACCCTTGTCTCAGGCTCTGAGAATTGGGGTAACCCATACAAAGATGCCTCATCACTAGGGAACTCCCACCCACAGTTCCCCTTGACATGAGTAAATGCATCCTCCCAGCTGATCCCTAACTACCTCTTAGGCTTCTTGGCATCCCATGGAATACCTTCAGCCTCTTTCTGCTAAAATCTTTTTGTCCCTTTGGCAGAATCTTCTTGGATGGTATCTAACATGACTCCTACTTCAGCTCTCTGTCTTTGCAAAAGAGCCCACTTCTGTTTCTGTTTGCGAAAACTCGCAAATTGTAAGTGACAAAACCTGGACATGCAGGCTGATTCCACCATACTCAACTTTATTCATTCTACCACTAACCAGCCTTTCATATATTAGATTTTTTTTTATTTTATTATGTTATGTTAATCACCATACATTACATCATTAGTTTTTGATGTAGTGTTCCATGATTCATTGTTTGCGTATAACACCCAGTGCTCCATGCAGTACGTGCCCTCTTTAATATCCATCACCAGACTAACCCATCCCCTCACCCTCCTCCCCTCTAGAACCCTCAGTTTGTTTCTCAGAGTCCATAGTCTCTCATGGTTCGTCTCCCCCTCTGATTTCCCCCCCTTCATTTTTCCCTTCCTGCTATCTTCTTTTTTTTTTTTTTAACATATAATGTATTATTTGTTTCAGAGGTACAGGTCTGTGATTCAACAGTCAATATATTAGATTTTTTTAGGAGTGAGAAAGACATGGAGCCACTGTGACATCCAGGCTCAAAAGACACGTATTAATTCTTCAAGTGGTTTCCCCTAAAACGATCTCCTGCCCCTCATGGCTTCCATTTTGAGGACAGAGTGGGATTCATAGTACACCAAGAGCTCTTTACAAAATAATATGTTTTCATTGAATCTTTGTTTCCTTGTCTTCTCCACCCTTCTTATGAGGTAAAGATGGGTGGTCAGCTAAGAATTGCAAAATTGGGTATCAAACACTTCCTTTGCATGGATCTTACATGGATGTCTCACACTTTGGTTTGGAATATGATTTCTATTGTTTTGGGACCTTAGCTAAAAGTAGTTCCAGTTTAATATTATTACATATCCAAAGGACAGAAACTTTATGAGTGCTCTGGGTCTCCAAAATCTGATCCCTGGGTACACAATTGTTTGATTGTAATTAACTTTGTAGATATTTTGAATAACTTTAAAGATGGACAGTTCCCCATGTTGAAGGAAGTGTCAAGGAGATGACAAAACTTTAAACTAAAGACCCCTCTCAATTTTAGGAAATAATTGATTGGCAGAGAGATACTGAATTAGTAATGTGTGGTGGCTCTCCTACCACTCAAGTCTTTGTTTAGTTCTTTGTTGATGATTAAAAATATAATCATTCCCTCATGTAAAGCTGTTTTCACAAAATCGCTGTAACTCTTTCTGTATTTTGGGGCCTCAACAGAGAAAAAAAATGATCAAACTGATGAAGAGAGAATGGGGAAATAAATGGAGTAATTATGAGCTTGAGTAACAAATACTACTTAGGAATATACCAATTATTTCTGCAAAATCCACAATTTATGGAAAGAAATCTCAATGTTTACATATTGATCAGCTTTTATTCATACCAGAAGAGAATACTTTGTAATAAAGATTTCTCAGTGATTTGGAGGAAAGTGTACTCCACTAAAGTGTTAGATTACGGCTTCATCTCATCATCTCTTATTTTTACTATCACAACAAAAACAGCTTATGTGAGGAAAATATTGTACTGTGTAAATCTCTTCATGAATGAATGAGCCTAAAGAGGAGAGAATTGTCCAGGTTCTGTTTACTATCTGGCTATTCATGTTAATATATTGTCTGAAATGAAAGTAGATTTGGGTAACTCTCGCATCAAAGCCTCTGACAAAGATTTATATGGTTTCACCACAATGAGTAGACTTCCCTTTGAATAATGATGCCGCAGGGGAAGCAGTTTTTATCTTATCCATGTTTTACGGAAGATGATCTTTGGTTGACAGAATTAGGGAAGTGGGGAAATCAGCTTAGGGATCATCTCATTTATTCTCTTCTTATAATGAATGAAGAAAATGAGGCCAGAAAGATTAAATGAGAGACAGTGGGCCAATGGCAAAGGATCGCCTAGAGCTCAAGTCTTCTGATTCCAAATTTAGCAGCCTTTCCACCGCACCTTTATAATACTAACTAGTTCTTTCTCTAAGCCTAAAAAGGCATTACAACATTAGTCTCTGAAATAGACACATGCCGGTTAAAATACAGTGCAGTGTTCAAGTTATAAGTGAAATACAGGGCTTTTTATTTCCAAAATGGAAAGGAGGTCAGCTTTCAGTGTTTATTTGATATTTGACTGAGAATTCTTTCCCTAATATTTGTAATCTCACCCAGATCATGGTAATGATGAACCAAACCAGTGATGCTTATAAACAAGCCTTTGTTCTTTCTAGTTATCCATGAGTATCACCACAAACTGGGGCTCTAGAATGTCCATATAAACTCCTGGGGTACAACCCTACAAGAGAGTTCATTAATCTAGCAACAATATAACAGAAAGGACAATCTTTCATCCTTCCACCCTAGTTTCCAATTATGGATAAAATGAAAATATATATTTATTCTACTTTATATCACTTTCTACTTAGGGTTATAGTGACTATCCTACCTAAACATATAATTTTTACACTGGGAAGAAAAAGATGTCATTTCAGTGTTTGTACATAGCTAAAGAGGGCTAAATAGCTTTGTTACTTGTAAAGACCCTTATACACCAGCAAGCCTGCAGCTATGGTCTGGAAGTCAGAGAATGAATAAAGGGAAACCAGTGCTGTACCACACCACAAAGTGAAGCATTATTTCTGCTCAGACAAGAGGGAGATTACATTGCATAGAGGAGAATTTTTCCTCTTTTGTAATTTAGGTGTGGACTGCACTGTTTCTGAGAATTGTAGTTTTATTTTAGGTGGCATGTGTGTAAGGTGAGGGGGATTACCCTCCTGGATATCACAGAAGATGAATAAACATTGTCACTACACATGGACAAAGAGATCTTGAAGGGGGTTATCTTAGACCAAATAATTCAAGACTTTGGGAAGTGTAATTTGTGGGTTATAATATCTGCCCCTCTTTCTTCTGAGGAGAAGAGTGCAGACCACCTGCCCATGATATAACCAAGCCCTGTGAAAAAGATATCAAGTGTTCCAGAAAGAGGGTAAATAGTTTCAATAGGAAGACATTAGAAGGGCTTTCTCTCTCTCTCTCTTTGAGAGGAAGCAAATCTAGGAATTAAGGACTACCTTCAGGAAACCCCCTGAGGAGTTTAAGCTTTTGTTATTTACCCTTAGACCAGTGGTTCTTAGCCAGGGGTGATTTTGCCCTTTAGGGACTGCTTAGCAATGTTTGGAGACAATTTTTTTTTTCATCACAGCCTGGGGCGTTGTGCTTCTGGCATCTAGTGGGTAAAGACCAGGGATGCTGCTCAGGACAATGCTCAGGACAGTCCCTTACAATGAAGGATTATCCAGCCCCAAATGTTAGTAGTGCCAAGGATGAAAAACCCTATCTTAGATTAACAATCGTCACATTATGCATTCTAATTTAAGTTCTTTTCCTTATGGTTTAATTCTCAACCCATCTGTAGAGTATGTTCTGCACATATTGTCTTGTGTCTATAGTGTGATAGAAGATGATCAGGAAGGGGTAGCCTAGGGAAATGTGGTCTTCTTCATATCACCCTGCTTGAGGTCTATGCATTGGTGGAAGCATCACATCTAGGAGGGAAAATGTCCCAAGTTCCGAAAAGTCATCAGCCGCAGAGAACGCAGTGGCCCACGGTGTTTTCTATCTCTCTGTTGTCTCTGAGCCCCAAGCTCACCTTTTCTCTGTATTCTACTAGGAGTCTGTAAACTACATTTCCCAGATTCCCTTGCTAGTTAGATTTCTACTAGGTTTGTTTTGTTAATGGGTGAAACTGACAGGAGATTGGGAGGATGGGGGAAGGACTTCCTGTTTCCAGCTCCTGGCACATTGCTCCAGCAGCAGAGAACAGCTACTTCTCTGGTCTCCAGCTTTTGAAAACACTTGTAGGCCCAGCCTGTGGCTCTGCCGTGTAGATACCATGACCAGCCCTATGGCTGCACTCCTTTGTAACAAGAACACCAGCTGTACCTCACCTTCCTCAGAGACCTGATCATACCAGCCAAGTGGCAACCCCCTACCTGAGCACTAGCAACATAAGGCCCTTCCTCTCAACTCCTAGGTTCTTTGAGCACAAATCTAATATATAATATATTATTTTTCTATGTTTCCTCTTTAGTTTCCTCAACCCTAGGAGTAGTAGCTGCTTCTGACAGTTACAATTATATTTAGGCCTTCTTTTTGGTCTTTGAAACTTCAACACCTGTGTAACCAATTGCTCGTATTAAATCCCCTCTCTTTAAATATGCTGCATGGCATCTACCTTCCTGAATGAACATTGACAGATATACCTATGGTAGAGCTAAGAGTAAGGCAGAAGCTGGCAGAGTAGAATAGAAGTCACCAATTGGTTTGTTTGGAGACCACTGTGAAGTAATATTCTTTTTCCTCCAAACACACATCTGGTAACACTGGAATGTGGGGAGGCTAACACTGACATTGTATTAGTGAAATACAGAAGTGTTTGCTCCCAGACTCTGTGGAACAGAGGAGGAACTCTGAGATTAGCAGTCCCTCTTGTATGGAATGATATCTATCTTTATCCTGAGATAATCGTGAGCAGGACAGTTCTCATTTTCTTCAGCTCATATCTACTCTGGACTGGTAGTCATTCTAGCTGCTGGCAAAGAAGCTTCCTGACAAGAGGTAAAAGAAATAGAGAGCTCAGTTGCTCTGGGAAGGTACACAGTGGAGACGACTCTGCCCTGTGATCACTTTGGCGGGGGCTACCACAAATATTCCCCTCTGGGTCAAGGGGCTGAAGTTACTTAGTCAGGCAACCAGGTGTAACAACCAAATTTGTACAGACAAGGGCAACAAAGTCATGAATGGTTCTAGCCAACCAGTGACTATCAGATGTTGGTAATTATATGGCACATTCCAATTTCAGAGATGTTAAAAATGTGAACAAATGTTTATCGTGGAAATGATTAAATATTGAAATCCAGAAGCCAGAGAGATAAATGGTAACCAAGGAGGCTAATACAAATAGAGTGGATATAAACAGAAAGACAAATACACAAGAACAAGGACAAATGCCTTGAAAAATGGAGACAGCTCTCATCAGAATTAGAATTAGAATTTGATGAAAACTCAGTCCCACAGCAAGTTCCTCACAGAAATCTCCAGATTCAATCAAATGTCAATACCTCATTGGCATGAGGTAAACCTATTTTTTAAACATGTTTGAACAGCATTCCTTTATAGGTTGTGTTTGGCCCACACTCCAACTTATGGATAGAAGCAAATTAGAAAATCAATGATTTATGTCTTAGAAAGTGCTTCTATTAGAGTACTTTGGTTTCCAATGATATCATATATTCTCCTTATATTCTGTCTGATGCTTAATATGAATGTCTACAGTTTTGAGAAATAAGAAGTCATCCCTTCTATGGGTTAGTGGTAGAGTCTTACATGATAGCAGGCTTTCTCTTCTCTTCCTCCAATAGTTGGCTGTGATATTACTTGGACACAGGCATAGAGCATCATGAGTTATTATAGCACCACTGGGCAAAGAAAGAAGTTAGGACATGGCTCAAGATCTGCATGACAACACAGGATAGCTAGGATATGTGGCCCAGCTGCAATGATGGACCCTAGAGAGTCAGGTGGGTCATTAAAAACTGTGTCCTGGTCTTCAAAGAGCTCACTGTCTTGGATGGGAGACTGAGAAGTGAACAAATCTACTTTAAGCCGTATGTTCAATGCTGGCATAGGAATGTGTGCACCAGGTTCTAGGGGAACATAGAAAAATGATGTATTAAATGTTTCTAGAGAGCACGGACAAAATTCAAAATCGATGTAATGTTTGGGTTGATCCTTGATGGATGACTGGGGATTTCCCAAAAAGACAAGATTGCAAAGGAGGGAGATTAAATTCCAAGAATAATGGCTGACATGTGCAAAGTCAGGTTAAGAGATAATGTGTGGGCATTCTGGACATTTCAGGAAGTTCAATATGAATCTTAAGGAATAACAATCTTATTCTGAAGTTGGTAAGGTTCTAAGAAGGGAGTGATGTGATCATATTTACATTTCAGTGTAACCACTCTGAAAATTATGGACAAGGTGGAAATCCCAGTAGGGAATTTAAGCAAGAAGGATGAGGGCCTGAACTAAGCAAGGATGGAAGAAAGTTATTAACTCTAAGATGACAAAATAGTAGAAAATGCAGAACCTGGTGAGTGGCTAAATGCAAGGCTTGAAGGAGAGGTGGAGGATTTTGTGGACGGCATTACTAGTACCCCCAATCAGAAATACAAGAGGATGGAGGAGAAATAAAATCATTGAAATGCCTGTGGAAGATTTCCATCTAGTTATATTCTCTCTCAGCTGGAAGTGTGGTTTTAGAGTGTAGGAGAAGGGCCATGCTCTGGACATAAATCTGGAAGCAATCAGCATTCAGGTGTTAGTTAAAGCTTTGGGCATGAATGAGATCATTTTATAATTTAAAAAAAAAGGAGAAGAGGGGCGCCTGGGTGGCTCAGTTGGTTAAGCATCTGATTTTGGTTTTGGCTCAGGTCACCATCTCAGGGTCATGAGATCGAGCCCCACCTCGGGCTCTGTGCTTAGCATGGAGTCTGCTTGAGATTCTCTCTATGTCTCCCTCTCCCCCTCCCCCCACTCGCGTATGCTCTCTCTCTCTCTTAATAAATAAAATCTTTAAAAATAAATAAATAAATAAATAAATATTTGAAAAAGAGAGACCTGTGAACAGGATGCTGGGACATTTTGCCCTACCATTTGTGTAGAAGGAAAAAGAGAAAAATGGAAAGTAGTTGGAAACATAAAGGTCAAGGAGGCAGGGGGAGGGCAGAGGAGAATGGAGTCATGGAAGCAAGAGAGAAGAAAATTTTATAAAGGGAGCAGTCGAAGTTGCTACCATAAAGTAGCAGAAAGCGAGAATGGAAGAACAAGGTGTGTTTATGCGATCTCCCAAGTGGGAGGTCATGGGTCATCTTGGCATGGGTATTTTAGTAGAGTTGTTGAGTGAAAATTGGGTAGATTAAGGAACAAAAGGAAAATAGAAAAAGCTAGTGAAAACTAGTTCCATGACAGTGGAAGGGACAATGTGACAGTAAAGGGAAAGAAAAAGAAAGAGTAGTGGTTAGAAGTCAATGTGAAAATTAAGAGGAGATGGGCCAGACTTGAACACGTTTGTATGATGAGATGACAGAGCAAGTCAAGAGGGAGAATAATGGAAGGAAACGGAGGGAAATGGAATCTCAAGGACACAGGGAGGTAGGTGTTTTATTCTGAGAGAAAGATGCCTTTTATTCTGAGGTGGAAGGGAAGAATAAGTTTGATATGAATATATATTCATCTAGTAGACCATTGGTCCCAAGCAAGAAGGTATGACACATGGCAGGAAAACCATATGGCTGCCAACATTCATGAGTAAGGTGGGAAATCTATAATTTTTGAGGGGGGTGGGGAGGGAGGAGGAAGATCTCTAACCAGGGCAGGCTTTTGAAATACTGGTTAAAAACATGGGCTTTGGAGGGTGACAGACCAATGAGTACTGATTCTGATATTTTCTAGCTGAGTAACTTCAAATTATTTAAATCCTTTCAAGGCTTTAATTCCTTCATGTGTAAATTGGGGGTTATAATAGTATCAATGTTATACCATTTTGTGAAGATTAAATGAAAAAAATACATGTAAAGAGTCTGGTACCTCATAGGTATGCATATGTAATTGGGCTAAAAAAATTTAAAAAGTAAGAGCCAAGGTAGAAATCCAATAGATGTATGGCCCAGGCCAACTTGGAAACAGGAAAAAGAATCACTGGAATTTAGCAGTAACCCAAAAGATAGGCTGGGATTGGCAGCAAATGATTTCTGAGAACCACGTGGGAACCCATCAGTTATTGCTGACCCTGTGGATTATAGATCTGCACTGGCACCCCAAATCTAAGCCCCAACAGAGAGACTGCTGCAGCCTCTGAGACACGCTCTGCATATTTCACTGTTTCTGCCTCACTTCTAGGTAAAGATAGCATCTTAGGCACGAGAGTCTTCCAAATGCCAATGAAAGTGTCAAAGGGGACAGAAGAACTGGAGAACCTTGCATCAGTGTTGGAAGCTAGAGAAGAACACCGTTTGCATGCAGAAATGTCAGGTAAGTTTTTGCAAATGGAATCCTATTACTGAGAGACACTATACTCCTCATTTCTTGAGAAAGTGATGTGGCCTTGAGAAGAAAAAAGTGAAGGAGATCCTGAAGGCATTTTAATAACATCCTGAAATATAGGTCTGTGGTGGGAGGACAAAACGAGTTGTGGGGCTAGCCGGCGATTTCCCCCTTGCAGGTCCCACAGAACCGGAGGGCAGTCACGGCTTGAGACCAGGCACTTGTGGCCGCACCACGTGGCTAGCAGTTGGATTACGGAGTGAGGGATTCTCTATAAAGTTGAGAGGGTCTTTTTCAGTCTGTTTTTTGATAGCAAAAAGAATGAGTCCAGGCCATTACAGATCAGGTCCCTGGCACAATGGCTTTGGCATACACAGAGAAAGCTATGACCTCACCTCACGTAAAGTCAGGATAAATCCTTCGTCAGGATGTTTAATCATTGAATGCATAAATGTCATATACCATAAGATCTAAGAGAAGATTAGAACAAAAACCAAGTAAAGTATAATGGGATCCTAGAGAAATGTATTCACTCTGTTTTGCAGAGAAATAACAAGCCAGATAAAATAGTCATCATTCAAGGATGAATAAACAGGCAAAATAAAACCTCATTATGAGGCATATGAAAAATTCCGTAACTTTAAGAAATGAAAATATAGCACTCAAGAGGCAGAGGAAGAGCATACTTTTGAAAAAGATTTACTATAGGAAATGGGAATAAATTTTAAACAGCATATGCTTTGTGATCTAAATAACATTCAAGGACCCCATGAAGCAGGAGATGAAAAATGAGAGCAAAAAACATATTGAGGTATGTAGAAAACTGGTTGAGAAACTAGAATATAGGGAGAGCAACATGAAAGAAGAGAAAATGATGTAAAACTGAATATGAAATAGGAAAATTGAAAATACATTAGAAGCAATAAAGTACTTAATTGACAATGCTTATAATTAATCAGTAATACAGGGAACATATTTGAAGCACTCTTCCAGAATTAAAAGAAAGTGAATATGAGAGAAAAATATTGAGAAAGGATATGATAAATTCTACTGAAATCCAACATGAAGAAAACTCGTATCTGCAAAGAAGGCGCCCAAACAAATAGAAAAAATAGCGATGATTCCAGAGTTTATAGAAAATAACTTCCTGAATTTAAGAAGTAAATGTTCAGATCAAATGGGCTTGATGAGTATTAGACAAAATTTATATAAAAAGACCAGTTCCTATGGAAATTTGGAATTTTAATTTTTCAAAATAAAACCCTGGAAGATAGGAGAAAACAAAACAAAATAAAACAAACAAATACAATAAACGAGTTAACCACAGGGGGAAAAAATCAGGACCAGAAGTTAATGTAGCAATATCTTTGGAGGCCCAATTCAGGGAGAAGACTAATATCTAAGAATGCTAGATCTAGACATGTTATCATTCACATTTGAAGGGGAAAAAAAAATCATTCTCTGATACCAAATGTCAAAAACTAAATCAATCAGGTTCTCTTCATGGGGAAAAAAAAAAAAAAAAATCAAAGCTTTCCAGACAACCATGAAATGAGCTCAGTTTTAAAAACCTCAATTACAAGGAAGATGTACTTTGGGACCCTTGGGTGGCTCAGTTGGCTGAGTGTCTGACTCTTGGTTTCCACTCAGGTCATGATCTCAGGGTCCTGGGACTGAGCCCTCTGTCAGGCTTCATGCTCAGCAGGGAGTCTACTTGGGATCCTCTCTCTCCCTCTGTCCTTCCCCTGGCTCTCACTCTCCGTCTCTCTCTCTCCCAATCTAAAATAAAATAAAAAAATCTTTTTTTTTTTTTTTTTAAGAAAAAGGAAGATGTACTTTATTAAAAGGGCTGGCAGTAAGTACTGAAATATTTTACTGGGGAATCAAGTATAAATTGATGCAAATACACGGTATCTACAGTAGACATTGCAAACTTCATCAGTAATCCTAAAAAAGAAGCTGTAGCATGTACATACAGTAGTCCCTCCTTATCTGTGGGGGATATATTCCAAGGTGCCTGAACGTCTGAAACCACAGACAGTACCAAACCCTATATGTTTTTTCCTATACATACACACCTATGATAAGTTTAATTTATAAGTTGGGCACAGTAGGAGATTAACAACAATAATAATAAAATAGAACAAATATAACAATATACTATAATGAAAGTTATGTGAATGTGGTCTCTCTCTCTCTCTCAAAATATCTTCTTTTATTATACTTACCTTCTTCTTGTGATGATGTGAGATGATAAAATGCCTACATGATGAGATGAAGTGAGGGGAATGATGTAGGCATTGTGACATAGCGATAGCTACTACTGACCTTCTGACAATTCATCAGAAAGAGGATCAGCCCCTTCCAGACTATGGTTGACCATGGGTAACTGAAACCACAGAAAGTGAAACTATGGATGAGGGAGGACTACTGTAATATCACTTAGCGAATAAGAAGTTGAGTCTAAATTTGCAAGCAGTGGAGGAGATGTAGAAAAAAAAATAATATGCTAGCATTTCTATTGTGCATTAGGGTTTCCTGATTTACTCCCCTTGACACGGACAGAGAAGTAGAGCTGTTTATTTTTAAAAGATGATTTTTAGCAAAATTAAAAGTAGGATGTAAGCTTTTACATTAGAAGAGAGAAAAGGGAAAAGAAAACATGTATGAGAGAGTCAAAGATAAATATCAAAAGAAATAGCAAAGAAACTGAAACAGAATAAAATGTGTTGATTTGAGTAAGCACAGACATGTAATTTATGGCAAATACAACTTTAGCATAGTAAATGGCAAAGATTAGATCATAATCATCAATTGTTGCTTACCAAAGATACCTCAGAAATAGCAATTCAGGAAAACTCAAAGTATAAGATTGTATTAAGATAATATTAATTACTCTCCCCACCAAGTGGTTAGAATTACAATCTTAATAAAATAAAATAAAATAAAAATGATGAGATAATCTGCTTCCCATTGTGGCCGGGTCCTCCTGAAAAAAAAAAAAAAAAGAATTACAATCATAGAAGATGAAATAGATTTTCAAGGAAAAAATGTAAATATTTTATATATAATCTTTTTGTTGGTGGTGGTAAGAAGATCCCAAATGAAAACATATCAGGATTCAACTTTCATGTGCCAAATAATAGAGTATGTAACAAGCATAAAGCAAACACTAGAACTAGCTAGAACTAGAAAAAGAAATTGACTAAAATGGATGCATAGTAAGAAAATGAAGCTTTGTTCTGCTCTCCAGAGCTAAAGCAGGCAATAAACAAGGAAATAAAGGACCTGATAATATCGTCAATTGAGTTGATTTGAAAATACACAAGGAAATTTAATAACCTCAAACCAATGATATAGTCTCTTTGTTAAATATTTGAGAAACACTTAAAATTTCATATATATATATTTATATATACTTATATATACAAAAAGAAAGCATCAGAATTTTCTAAAAAGCAGACCTACACAGACCAGATTCTTTGATCAAAATGCAACAAAATTAATGGTTGAACAACAAAACTTTTAAAAAAGATTTCTCAAGCTTTAGATGGTGACAAAACAAAACAATATTCTTCTACGTAACTCTGGATCAAATAGGAGATTAAAAGTGTGATTATCTGAGCCATCAAAAAGAATGAAATCTTGCCATTCGCAATGATGTGCATGGAGCTAGAGTGTATTATACTAAGTGAAATAAGTCCATCAGAGAAAGGCAAATACCATATGATTTCATTTATATGTGGAATTTAAGAAACAAAACAAACATAGGGGAAGGGAGAAAAAAGAGAAAGAGAGGGAAGCAAACCATAAGAGATTCTTTCTTAAATGTTTTTTAAAATTTTATTTTATTTAAATTCAATTAATTATCATATAGTGCATTATTAGTTTCAGAGGTAGAGGTCAGTGATTCATCAGTTGTATATAACACCCAGTGCTCATTACATCACGTGCCCTCCTTAATGCTCATCAGCCAGTTACCCCATCCCCCCATCCCCCTCCCCTCCAGCAACCCTCAGTTTGTTTCCTATAGTTAGGAGTATCTTATGATTTGTCCCCCTCTCTGATTTCATCTTATTTTATTTTTCCCTCCCTTTTCCTATAATCCTCTATTTTGCTTCTTAAATTCCACATATAAGTGAAATTATATGATAATTGTCTTGCCCTGATTGACTTATTTGCTCAGTATAACACCATCTAGTTCCATCCACATCATTGCAAATGGTAAGATTTCATTTTTTGATGGCTAAATAATATTCCATTGTGTGTGTGTGTGTGTGTGTGTGTGTATGTATATATATATATACACACACCCCACATCTTCTTTATCCATTCATCTGTCAATGGACATCTAGGCTCTTTCCATAGTTTGGCTATTGTGGGCATTGCTGCTATAAACATTGGGGTAAACCATTGAGATTCTTAACTATAGAGAACAAACTGAGGGTTGATGGAGGGGAAGTGGGCAGGGGATGGGCTAAATGGGTGATGGGTATTAAGGAGGGCACTTGTTGTGTTGAGCATTGGGTGTTATTTGTAAGTGATGAGTCACTAAATTCTACTCCTGAAACCAGTATTACACTATATGTTAACTAACTAGAATTTAAATAAACATTTGAAAAAAAAATACTAAAACATATTTTTTTTAAAGTATAATTACAAAATACTTAGAAAATTACAATTATAAAAATACTACATATTCAAACCTATGGTACTTAGTCAAAGCCATAATTGGGCAAATTCACTGGGGCACCTGGGTGGCTCAGCTGGTTGAGCTTCTGACTCTTGGTTTCAGCTCAGATCCTGAATTGGGCTCCATGCTCAGCGGGGAGTCTGTTTGAGATTCTCTCTCTCTTCCTCTCCCTCTGCCCCTCCCCCTGCTCCCACATGCTCTCTCTCCCTAAAACAAAATAAATCTTTTAAAAAAAGCCATAATTGGGCAAATTCACAAAATATACTTCTATTTTTTTTAAATAATAAAAGAAACAAATGAATTAAGCCATTAACTTGAGAAGCTAAGAGCAAAACAAAACAAGCCTAAAGAAAAGAGGAGAAGAAATTATTACAGATGAAGCCAGAAATTAAAATTTAGTGAACAAAAGGGAATAGAATAAATAAATAAATCTTAGAGTGGTTCTTTAGAAAAAAACAAGCAGTAAATAGAACAAAAAGCACAAAATATACAAACCTCTATTTATTCTAATCAAGTAAAGAACAGGAGATGAAGAAAAATTAGGGATAAGAAAGAAAGTGTCAGATACAAAAACATTTGAAAATCTTGATATAATGAATCATTCCCATTCATATCAAATATGAATATTAACTGCAAAAGAGGCAGGAAACATTCTTAAGAAGGAGTTGAAAAACAAATGTAAACATTTACCTGTTAGAGGATTTAAAGAAAATTATTTCAAAATTTAAAGAACAAATCATTTTCTCACTTTGTTAACTCTTCAAGGGTATTAAAATATGTGGGAAAAAAATCCCAGTTCAAATACAAAACTCTAACACTAAAAACTTTCCAACTAACACAAAAAAGAAAACACAACAATCTCATAAATATTTAGATTTAGATGCCAAAATCTAAAATGCAATACTAAATTTATCCAGCTGTTTATGAAATAATGAAAATAAACCCCTAGTAGGTTTTGTTTCAAGAATGCAAAGATAATTCAATATTATAAATTCATTAATATAATTTTTCACATTGATATGTCATAGAAGAAAAATGAAGTGATTATCTCCAAGTATGCCAAAAAGTAATTTGAAAAAATGCAACGTCCATTTTTAGTAAAAGCACCTGATAACTAGGACTAGAATAGGAATGGAGTCTTCTTTTTCAAGTTGGTACAGATTATTCATCTCAGTACATGACACCTAATAATAACCTCTAGGAACATTCACTTTAAAAGAAGAAAAAATACAAAGATGTATTTTATTATAAATATTATTCAACACTGTTCTGCAATATCTAACCCACAAGATAAGATCAGAGAAAAAAAAGGTTTAGTTATTGAAGAAAAAGAGGAAAAATATTATTATTTACTGATGTTTTGATTGTCTATCCAGAAGTATCAAAAACGAGAAAGAAGCAGTTGAAAAATGAATATCCTTAACAAGAGATTTTGTCTAAGCGACCAGTCACAAACCAAATATACAAAAATCAATTGGTTTTATGTATACAAGCAATAATTAACTTGAAGATTTCATTTAAGCATCCCACTCATAATGAAATGAATAAATTACCTAGGAATATATTTAATACGAAATGTTTAAGACTCACAGGAAGAAAACTACAAAATTTATTACAGATTTAAAAGAAGACTTGAATAAATGGAGAGAAACACTGTACTTGCTCCAGTTTGTTTACTGAGAACTTGTAAAGCTGTCAGTTTTGAATGGGGCTCAGAGCAATATAATCTAGTTCCACTCATGAATGTAGATGCAAAAATCCTAAGCAGAACAATATCAAATCAAGTCTAGCAGCATATTAAAAGAGTAACACATCTAGAACGGATAAGGTATATTCAAAGAATGCAAAGATTGATCAATTTCAGGGCAGAAAACTTGTCTGTCTTGTTCTTGTTTATATTCCTGGCATTTATCATAGTTCTTGGCATATAATATGTGCTCAATAAATACATTTTGATTGAAGAATGAACATTAAGTAATTTTTTATTTTGCTACATTAATAAATTAAAGGAGAAAATCACATAATGTCTTAATAGATGCCCCCCAATTTTTGATAAAATTCAATATCCACCAACTCTGAGATAGAATGAGCCCTTTTATCTTACTAAAGTTTCTACCAGAAACACACAGTAAGTGTTATACTTGGTAATGAAAGACTAGATTCAGGAGCAAGAAGTGTGCTTATCTTGACTTGTCAAAACTTTACTGGAAGTCTTAGTTAATGAATTAATAAAGAGAACAATTTTTTTTTTAAACTATGAATTTGGGGAAGCAAAGAGACAAAACAGTCATTATCCACAGATGGTACCATCTTATGCTCAGGAGCTGGAAGAGGGTCAAGTGACAACTGTTGAGAGATTGATTCCAAGATCAACATATAGTCATCGGTGGCTTTTTCCTCTTCCAGCAATAACCAAATAAAACTTTAATAATCGTCCCAATCACAACTGTAACAAAACAATTAAAGCCTTAGTAGTAAAACTGAAAGAAATATGCCAAGAACTAGATGAGAAAATATTATAAAACTTATTGGAAAACTTGAATAAATGAAGAGGAAACCATGTTCCTGGATTGTAAAAACATCACTTCTCTATAATTCATCTATAAATTCAATTAAATCTTAATCAAAAATCCCATACAATTTTTTTTGGAAGAAACTCAACAAGACACTTCCAAACTTTGGAATTAAAAATAAAAGTTAAGATTTTTTTTAAAAAAGGGGACAGTAAGGAGCAACTTGCCTTGTGGTATGTAAAAACAAACTATAACCTCTAATAACTAAAAAAGTGCAATTATTAGTCAGGAGCCCCATCAGTCAATAGATCAAAATGGAAATCTAGATGCCTACCCCACCCCATTCACTAAGAGAAAAGTCCATATGCATTAAAAAACCGTGAAGTTTTTTAAACATTTAAAAATATAGAGGACAAAGATAATATTTTTATAACTTTAGCATGGAGGCCTTCATAAGTAAGATATAAAATCCAAAAGACATGAAGTAACAGATGGGACAGATTTGCCCACATCAAAAGCAAAATTGTCTGCATGACAAAAAACAATATGAAGTTTTAAGCAGGTTTAGACTCAAACTGTTTTTGCACCATATTTATTTTTTTTATTTTTTATTTTTTTAAGATTCATAATCTGACAAAAATAGAGCACCTTTAAATAGTAAAGGAAAAAAAACAACCAATTTTTAAAATGGGCAAAGGATAAGAATAAGAATTTACTGAAAAAGAATTATTATTAGCCCCTAAAGATGTTTAACCTTATTATTAATTGGAGACATGTGAATTACAATGAGAGTTTTGTTCCCAGAACACTGACTCAAGTATTGGTGAGGATTAGGGAAGAGGCACTCTCCCATGTTGCTGGTGGGGGTATAAATTGGTGAAGACAGTTTGGCAATATCAGAATTAAACATGCAATCCCCCCCAGTTTTACTTTTTGGGCTTTCCATTGAAAGAAAATACATTGTTCATAATAGCCAAACATTGGAAACATCATATGTATCTGACAATGGGAATCTCTCTAGTACTATCTAATGTATGCAGGCAGAAGAAGGGAATACTATGTGGGCAGAAAAAAGGAATTACAGTGACCTATATATATGGACATATAAAGCAAGACATTATTACATAAACATAAGTTCCATGAACTTGACGACTTTGTTTTGTTCATCTCGTATCCTTATCACTTTCAACAATGCTTGGCATGTAGAAGGTTCTCATTTAAAAAATCTCTCAAGTCAATGATTGTGAAAAAAGGCAAATGTGTGAACAATTTAAATATAATAGTCCTGTTAATGTTTAACATTGAATATGTACATGTATTTAAAAGTATAGAAAAGGGACTTGAAAATGTAGCAGCAAAGTATTTCTAGTGTGGATTTGTAGAGATAGAGTACAGAAGTTGTTCGTGAAGGAGGGCATCTCAGTTATCCTTTTCTGTGTAACAAACTGCTCAAATTCAGGGGCACAAAACAACCACCATTTTATTATTTTCTCTGGTTCTGTGGATCGTGAATTTAGACAGAGGACAACAGAGATAGCTTGTGTCTGCTCTAAGATAGCTGAAGCCTCAGCTGGGCAGACTCAGAGGGCTGAGGATATTTCAGAAGACTGGGACTGGATCATCTGGAGACATCTTACTCACATACTGGTGCCCAGGTTGGGATGGCTCAAAGCCCGCTCAGCTGGGCCTGTCAGCTGGAGCAGCCGCTGGTGACTTCTCCATGTGGCTAGGGCTTCCTTGTAGCATGGTGGCTTCAGGGTACTTGGAGGTGTTATGGCGGCTTAGAGCTCCGAGAGCAAATATTCCAGTGAAAAAAGTAGAAGGTGTGCGACCTATCATGACCTACACACAGCCTCACTTCCACTGTACTCTATTGGTTGAAGACGTCACAAGCCCACGCAAAATCAAGGGGGGGGGGGGCTATAGACCCCACCTCTCAGTGGAAAGAATGGTAAAGAAATTGTGACTGCACATTAGAACCACTGGAGAAGGGAAATGCTTATTTCTTATTAATCTTTTTAAAAATGTAATCTTTTTAATTTGAAGATTTATTCATGGCAGTAAAAGAGGTAATTAAAAATACAGACTCTGGAACCAGAAGGTCAAAGTCTGGCTTTCTATTTAATAGCTGACTGACCATGGGCAAACACTTTAGCCTCTCTGTGCCTAGGTTATTTTATATGTAAAAATAGAGGTAATGATAACACCCACCTCACAGGACTATGGTGAAGATTTCATGCATCAATACATTTAAAAGTCCATAGAACAAAGTTTGACATGTATTAGCCATAACTCTTGCTTGTGTATAAAAATGAAAAAAAAAAAAGGAGCATGGATAAGAATTGGTCTTTTAAAAATAATAATAAGAGATAAGGCTTTGTATTAATTGAATCTTTAACACTCAGCTGAACTTAAAATCTGTTCTAATTGCGGGGCGCCTGGGTGGCTCAGTCGGTTAAGCGTTTTGCCTTTGGCTCAGGTCATGATCCCAGGGTCCTGGGATCGAGCCCCACATCGGGCTCCTGGCTCAGCGAGGAGCCTGCTTCTTCCTCTCCCTCTGCCTCTGTCCCGGCTCATGCTCTCTCTCTGTCTCTGTATCTCTGTGTCTCAAATGAATAAATAAAATCTTTAAAAAAAAAAAATCTGTTCTAATTGCATAAGAAATCACTCTAAAACTAGTCTGAACCTCCTCACAGCATGGCCACTTGATGCATCTTACACAACCGTTTGGGGCTCCAAAGATGAGGGTCTCAGTTGAAGAGATGGATGCTGAAAAGCCTTCTTCTACAGCCTAACATCTCAAGCCAACAGAGCCTCTTCTGCTAGCCTCTATTTGTCCGCCACTCCCTGAGCTTAGTTCAGATTCAAGGGCAACACTTACAGATTACGTATTCAAGAATACTTATAGATCAGCTTTCTTAGGAGGAATGGCAAAAAATGTGAAGATATGTTTGAAAATCTTTGTACTCTCTCACTCAGGAAGGACAGCATATTGGAGTAGAAACAGTTTTAGGTGTCAGATCCCCTGGTTTGAAAACCATCACTTACTGTTTAGACTTGTTCTGACTGTTTAATAAATTAACACATGTGAGATACTTGGTATATACCAAATTAAGTGTTTAGTGAAAGTGAACTTCATTGTTTTAGCTAAAAACAAAGGATTCATTTATTAATAAAGGATTTGTTTCTTAATAAGGGATTTGTTTGAATAATCACAGTATTACCCTTTTCTACTGACATAAAGGATAAATCTTGGGCTGCTGTGCTATAGGCCAAGAAATTTAAAAAATAAACAGTAGGTAAATTTGTATGATATATGAATATAGAGTGGTGATAAAATTCCTTGGTGTCCTTCACCTTCTTAGAAATTACAAAAAAAACACATCTCTGTCCAGAGAATTCTCCACACTGTATATTCCCCACTGGGTAAATGGCTAGTGTCCCACTTTGGGGGTAGTCTAGCTTCAAGCAAATAAAAGTCTCTGTCAGATTTGAATATATACTTCCCCTTTCTCTTTCTAATCACCTTGGCATTATAGCACATTTCTAGAAAACTTAAGACTCATGTAGAAACCCTTCTCAGGATTCACCATTCAATTCTTCTTTTCTCATGCCTAGATGGTGAGCAAGGACTCATAAAATGCATATCATATCATTATATTATGTTTAAACATTTTTATTTCTCCAGAGAATTTAAAATATACAAACATGTGACTCTGTGAGGAAATGATCCAAAAAAGATTATAAATACAACCATAAATGTCAAAGTTCCTAAAACATTTCACTGGCTCTATCTTCAGAAGAAAGTGTTTACACAGAGAGCACATGCCAGCATGTTTTATTATTGTTATTGTGGGCATTAAATGTTACAAATGCAATCTGTTTGACATACACGTAAACGATGGTCTCCACAAACCTTTAAGAATCACCTCTAACACTGTGGAGCCCGTGAGCAGGAACAATTCAGTAAAGCGTGGGCAACAGGCTCTCCAGAGCAAGCAAGATATTGCCATCCCTAGGAGACAATTAGGAATTCCTCTTCAGCTTTTATCTTACTAAATGCTGAATTTAAAATTTCATTTGTTTCACTTGCAGATTTTCTGGTAGGTATTATATAGTAAGTGGGTAATCATCACTTGCTTTTCTGTTGGACCCATTCAAGATAATCAAGACTTTTTCTCTTTTCTTAAAAAAAAAAAAAAAAGGCAGGGAAGGAAGAAGGAAGGAAGGAGGAGGGAGGGGAGGGGAAGGTGGACTAAGAAGAGAGGGAGGAAATCAGAGAAAGGAAAGAAAATGGAACGAGGAAGCAGATGCCTCCTCCATCACACTGGTGGTAGGTAGCTAGAGGGTCTCTTTCCTTGTTGGTTTCTTTTGCTCTTTAGTGGGTCCGCAGAAAGCTTTATCCATCAAGCGCATACTCCTTTCAAGAGGGAACTGCCACAGGGCACCTGGGTGGCTCAGTAGGTTGAGCCTGGGACTCTCAACTTGATTTCTGCTCAGGTTGTGGTCTCAGGGTCGGGAGCAGCCCTGTTACTGGGCTCCATGATCAGCGGGGAGTCTGCTTGTCCTTCCCCACCCCCCCATCCCTGGCTTGTGCTCTTTCTTTCTCTCTCTCAAATACATACATACATACATACATACATACATACGTACAAATGGGAACTGCCCCACTCGCAGTCCCTGCTGCCTTCCTGTTTTGTACAATGAGAATCCCCCCTAACTTAAACCCCAGCACCTACATCTCTAGAGCTGTGTGTGCTGTCCAATAGACATAGAACATGAGCCACAAATGTGAGCCACCTATATAATTTTACACTTTCTTGTAGCCACATTATGAAAAGGTAGAAGAAATAGGTGAAATTATTTTGAATAGTATATTTTATTTAAGCCAATATATCCAAAATATTATATCAACATTTCATCACTATAAAACTGAGATATTTTATTCTTTTTTTTAACACTGCCTTTTTGAAATCCACAGTGTATTTTGCACTTATCACCCATCCCTGTTAGAACTAGCCACATTTCCACTGTATCCTGTCTCCATATTGCTTCCTATTCATCCTTAAAATAAACCTCACTTCTCTTAAACCAGTTTGATATGGGCTTTGCTTCTTAAAACCAAACAAAGCTGAATACAACAGCAAGTGGAGGGTTTGGTCACAGTGTCTTATTTACTTATTTCCTGTCTTTTAAAGAATTATTGGTATAGAACCAGACTCCTTTTATTTAGCTATGTGCCACTGGAGATGTTTGGGATTATTTGTGGCTTTATGGGATTATAGGGCTTAACTTTGTTTTTATTTTTCCTATCATGTACCCCTTTCTATTTGATGCTACATTTTGTTTGCAAAAATACTGATACAATGCAATTTTTCATCAGGCAATTTGGAGAGTTCCTCTTAACAATGCCCTTTGAGACTATTAGGAAAGTTGTTAACCTTAAATCGCCCTAGCGAGGTGCTGTCTTTGATACCGGATAATTTCATTAACTGAAATCCAAGTAAAGATCAAATTTTCCAATTCATCTAAGCCATTTATTAGCCCTCGCTTTCTTGGTGATTAACTTTGATGACGATAGCATTTTACACAATGTTCAAACATAAAACTCTGTTTCTTACATTACTGTGGGGTTATCTTTTGGTAAACATTTTACTTGGGAACAGTTTGGAACAACCACGAATTTATGAGTTAATGACCCAAGCCTCAGTTTACCTACTAATCAAAAGAAAGTTTTTTGACTGTAAAATGTGCTGAAAACACAGATCTCAATGATACTTACAAGTGGTGTATGAATGCATTATGACACAAATATTATAATTGCTTTAAAAAGTAATTCTAACACCATCTATAACACTAAAGAGTTAGATGATTGCTTGGGAAGAATGAACCACTCTTGTTATTTGTAAAATTTATCCCAATTGTAATTATTTCCTCACCTCTGACCTTTTATGTCCAGCAAGCTTGGGACTAGGACCTTGGGTGCACAATTTAAAGGATGCCCCAAACTCATAATCAAGATAAAAAAGATTTTCATACAATATTTTCAAAATAAAAAATTAATGCCAAAAATGTGTGATGAAAGAGTCAGAATTTTAGATAAAGACAGGATCAGAGATTGCAGTGAGTAGAGAACATTCTCTGCTCCCAGACCATGATGGGATTTTGTTATCAAACCACATTACTGTAATTTGCATAAATTTCAGATGCATACATACAGCTCAATCAATTTTAAGCTCTTAAGCAGTCGCTGAGCTCTAATATCTTCTCTTACATACTGTTGTTCTCCTCTCAATCTTCACACTTTGGGGTTCTCCCCAAATATTATATTAGGAAATTCAAATGTATTTCACTCTTCAGATCAAAATTAAAGAAGTTCTCTGTTGGTGCTGCATGATTCTAAATAACTGTGAAACCTACTTTTAGGCAGAGTATAAATAACATGGTTGAGAATAGAAATCTATGAATAGTGCTTTGAGTGAAAGAACGGTGTAGCCAATTTCACTCCATTGAGGTAACACTAAACAAGATGAGCTTGTTTTATTTCATACAAAGGAATGACCAAATTAAGCATGAGAAAATGTGAGAAGATTTTCAATCGTGACTTTTTTTTTTCCAGCTTGAATTTTTACTCTTCTGTGCTGCTAGAAATAGAATTCTCAAGAGCCACCCTTTCTTTCATGAGCTTTGGAAAAATCAGTTTGCTCCAGACTTTGTCAGTGGCCTCCTAATGCCTTGGGACTTTCATCACTGTTCTAGATGTTAAGGACAAATGGGAAGAAGCGACTAGTAAGGGTGGTAATAATGGGGTCTAAAAGCTAAGCCAGCACTTCTCAAGCTCTCCAGTTCCCTGGGATGTTATTAAAATGCAGATTCTGGGATGGGCCCTGAAATTCGGCATTTCTGACAGGTTCCTAGGTGATATCAAAGTTGCTGTTCCATGCACCAGACTTTGAGTAGCAAGGATCTATGCTAATTGTGAATTTCTATTGTTGCTTTTGGACTGAATGATTAAGAAATTACTGTACTTGGAAAAACAAATGAAGTTGCCTCTCTAGACTATAAGGTTCTTGGAGGTAGGAATTTTGTCTTGTTTGTTCTTATATCCCTAGTGCTTAGAATATTACAGGGCATATTGAAGGTACCCAAATGTCGGTTGTGTCAAATGAGTGAATAAAATAAACTTGGGGCCAATTTTAGAACAGGGGTTCTTAAGGTTTTTTGGTGCCTGGTTTCCTATCCCTTCAGCAATCTGATAAAGACTACTGACCCCTTCTCAGGTTAATATTTTTAAATGCATAAAATAAAATGCATAGAGATTACAAAGGAAACCAATTATATGGAATTATAGTTATCAAAATATATAAAAGTCATATGTGTGATGTAATAATATGTGCTTTTAAAAGACAAAATCTAGCAGATCTAATAATTACTGCAATTTTGAAGAAGTGATGAATATAAACAATGTTTTCAGATATCTGCAACAATTGTAATTTGATAGGAAAATATCTGTGATTTGGGAGGGTATGAAGAGACAGGTCCTGCTAATATTACTATAGGTTATTGCCCTATATATATCATTGGAGGATATGCTCAATTCCAATTGGAGGTGAGTGAAAATCATGTAATTGTCTTCACATTCAAGTTCACAGACACCCTGAATTCTATTCATGAACCTGTTTAGGTCTGTAAACCCTAGTTTAAGGACCTGTTTTTGGCTAGTTCACAGGTTTTACTTATTGAGCTTTTCCAACATTGGCTAAAAATTGCTGCGTGAAGAGAAAAAAAAACAGTGATACTTACGATTATTTTATTTTATCCAATAAAGTGTCTAGTGTTGGACGTATTATTTCATTTTCTTTTTTACCACAGTACTTCAACTTGCAGAAATCTGAAATAGCTTTTTCCAGTGATAATTTTCCTCCCTTTCATTCATGTCTACAGCAGTGACAAAAATATAATGGATACCTATAGTCACTGAATAAACAACTCACAAATGCAACTTTGTAAAGTGCATTCCAATGAAACAGATCCATAAACCTGGTAAGCACACGGAGCCCCCGTCAGGAATGTTCGAACTAAATCTTAATCTGTTATTCACGAACACTTCACATGGCCTTCTAAATGAATTATGTGCTGCCTCATTGACAAGAAATGTAACAGACTACACATTTGAGAGACAGAACAGGGCTTGTGGGATTGTTTTATTGAACAATTTCACAGGTGTTAACAATAGAGGTGGGCTGAAGAGTTGCAACCGAAAGAAGGGAACTCTGAGCCTGGAGTTATTCAAACACCTGTTGGCAAGTTGTCCTCTTTCCTCTGCCTCCTTTCCTTTGTAATAATTTTGTGGGGGCCACCTTATTGGTCTTTTCCTTCTGATGCCAGAGAGCGAAGAGAGGGGAAAGAAGGAAGAGAGAAAAGGAAGGAAGGACGTAACAAATCTGGCCCAGTGTCGATGAGAGCCGGAGGCCTAGAGCAGGGGTCTAAATTCAGAACTAGGTACAGGAGCACATGAGCTCTGTTTGACTCATAAACCATTGATAAAAATGGAGTTTGAATGGACTTAGGCGGTAGTGTGCAGGTAAACGTTTCATAACCAGCTCTCTGGGGGCAGGGGAGGAATAGAAGCCCTGATGGGGAGTGTTTGCCATCTCTGTGGTGTAGAAGGTTGATTTCCAGCTACCAAGGTGAGAACGCTATAAGAAGATTTAGGAAGAGATGTAGGTGTACTATCAACTCTGGCGCCTCTGCGCGCCCCCTCCGCACAACCCTTTCAGCAGGGCATGCCCTCTCTTGGGTTCCCATCTTTCCATGGTGTCCTCGCCTGACTCCCCTTCCCTCTTCCCACCCCCTTGGTCCCGGCGGGTGCTGGAATCCATGACTTCTGCCTAGAGCTTTTCTGGACTCCTGACGTTGGTCTGAAAGCCAACGTGAGGAATGTGCTGGCTATTTTGAGGTGCGATCAGAAACTTGCGTTCATTGTGAAGAAAGCAGGGGATTTGGCAGAACACAGCAAGGACCGAGCCTGGATGCAGCTCCTCTAGGAAGTGTGGCTTGGGTGTCACTTGACTGGCTGCTACCTGTCTCTGTTTTTCCATCTGTCAGAAACAGCTGGGAGGTCACAGCTAAATGAAAGGTGGAAAATAACCTGAAAAAGTCATGGGGCCACATGGAAAAAAAGTAGTACTATTATTTCTTCCCCTCAGCTTCCCCACTCTACTAAATGAGAGATTCTGCAAGGATTGGATACTATTTCTGTCTTTTCACACTTTTTCTCTTGCTAATTTTCAGTGGGCTTCTGAGATCTGATATAAATGTGCAGGCGATGTAGAAACTGATCAAGAGGCAGAGATTTATATTAAAAATGATACGCATATATTTTACTACCCATTTTAATGTTGCAATTTTGGTGATGATCCATTTGCTTAAAAGGAAATAAAGACTGCAAGAACACATTACTTAAAAAATCATATCTCATGTGTCTTTTGGCCTCACATTTAAACCAGAATACAAAACCTATATTTACTGGTGGTAACGCTTAGAACAGAAGTGAAAGATTTTATTCGGAGTTCCTAAATCAGTAGATCAGGATCCATCAGGAGACTGCAAAGCCCTATCGAGTTCCAAAGCAGTTACCAAAGAACACCCCAACTTCCCTCCTCCTGCCCAACATATACTGCCTTCCCGGCTGATTTATTAGAGGTGCTCTGCTGGGTAGGGAATAATGAAGCCAGCTGCTGAGCTTTTCTACAGCCCATTGCTCCCCTGGAAGTTACTGCCAGCACCCTGGTGACATTAACAGAGTGCCGCTCCTAGCTGCAAGTTTGGGGACCCTGGTTTCATTCCATGGCCCTCTCTCCCTTCTTCACTGAGTCTTCCTTCTAGCTTCAGTAGCCACCTCCTGTCCTGCCTGCTACCAGAGGAATGAGAGGAGTAAAGTAGCAAGCAGAGGGATTTGAATATTCGTTTAAAGAGCACTTTAATGGTACTTCAGGAAGATAAATGGTAGACCCAGTTTAAATACAGTAGCATCCCTTATGGAGGGGAGGGGGTGATATGTTCCAAGACCCCCACTGGATACCTGGAACCACAGATAGTACCAATCCCAGATATACTGTGTTTTCCTTTAAGTACCTACCCATGCTAAAATTTGATTTATAAATCAAACACAGTAAGGGATTAATAACAATAACCAATAATAAAATTAAACAAACAATATATTGTAACAAATGTTAGGTGAATGTGGTCTCTCTCTCTCTCTCTCTCTCAAAATACCTTCCTGTGCTGCACTCACCCTTCTTGTAATGCTGTGGGGTGATAAAATGCCTACATGATGAGATGACGGGAGGAAATGTCCCCAGCCTTGTAACATCAGGAGGGTCATCTGTCTCCAACCCACAGTTGACTGTGAGTAACTGAAACCACAGAAAGCAGACCCATGGATCAGGGAGGACTGCTGTAATGATAAGAATAATTCTAGAAGCCAACTTCTACTACTTTGTGATACGTACATTATCTCACTTAATTCCTCCCTCAGATGTCTATGGTCTGCCTATGGTCCAAAGGGCAAGTCAGTCTGAAGGGGGAGAAAAGACAGACTCATAAACATTTGGGCAAAAGAAGCTACAATGATAACTGTAGTTCCTGTCGTACTGTTTCCAGTCTCAGAACTAACCTCCATACCTTGTATGTCCAGCCTGGCTAACTTCTGCTCATCTTCTAAGATTCATTACAGACTCTTTATCTTTCAGGAAACGTCCCTGTTAGCTTTCCCACCGACCCCCCCTTTCGATGGACTCCTCTGATCATTGCACTTGCCACAGTATATGGTCCTTCTGTCCAGTTAGACCGTACGCTCCTTGAGAGTAGAAAATGCAACTTGTTCTTCTCCATGACCCCATCCTTTTTTAATTTTTTTGCCTTGTATACAGTAAGCACTCAAAAATGGTTTATGAATGAATGAATGCTGAAGGGATAGTACAATAAATGAAGAGAAACTGGATGGAGGTTATAGCAGAGAGGAGTTTTGAGCAGAATTTTAAAGAAGGCAATGTTTGGGGTAGGAAGATATGTTTCTCTAGGGAAATGAAGAAGTAAACGATATATATGTGGAGGGAAGTGTATCGTTTTGTTTAGCTAAGGTCTGAACTTCGGATCAACAGGAAATAAGGGAGGGCAATTGGTGACAGTTTGAGCCACTGTGCAGAGAAATTTAGCCATGACAAGGACCTACAGATGCCACAGTGAATCTGCATACACCGTGCATCCTGAATACTCAAATGCATGCGAGGTTGTCTTACGAAGTCAAAATTCCCAAGAGTGTTATAGGTGTACGGGAAAGGAGTGGAGAAAACCTTGGGCTCTAGGTTTTGTCTGGGGCTGCCTCATTCAGTTGTACTTCTGACTGCAAAAATGAACCTGTTCTGGAAGTCCACATTTCCCCTTCAGCCCCTGGAAAATAAAATTCAGCTGCACATATGTATTTTCACTAAATTATTAACGGCATCAGAAAATGTTCCCATTTTCACTTTTTATGATTAAATTTCATCTTTCATGAAAATCATGGGTAGTTTCTTCATTAGCTGGTAGGCAGAACAGCTTGATACCTCAGAAAATCCCTTATGTCTTAGATTCTTTGTTCTCTCATTAAACACTTTTTTTTAAAGATTTTATTTATTTATTTGAGAGAGAGAGAATGAGAGAGAGAGCACGAGAGGGGGGAGGGTCAGAGGGAGAAGCAGACTCCCCACTGAGCAGGGAGCCCGATGTGGGACTCGATCCCGGGACTCCAGGATCATGACCTGAGCCGAAGGTGGTCACTTAACCAACTGAGCCACCCAGGCGCCCTCTCATTAAACACTTTTGAGAAGGATTACTCCATTTTCTCCTACGCATACAAGCACCCGTGCACTCACACACACACACACACACACACACACACACACACTGACTCACAAGCCCTTATGTCATTAATGGTGTATCTTTATCTTCTACAGCAAGCCTGCCACGTGTTTTTTAATATCTTCACTTCATAGCTGTTGTTGCCAGGTTGATAAAGAAGACATGAAATCATTTCTGGCACCAGAAGCAGCTAACCAAAAACCTGTACCGTTCCTTCAACCCTCTTCTTCTACTCTTTAAGAACACCTGCCCCTTTCTATCTAATCTATTATCTTAAGAAATTTGCTATTTTTCCCCCAGGGGGAGGGACAAAAACTCACTCTTCAAGATGTTACTTTGTTTACTCCAGTTAATTATTTAAGAGGATTCTTTAAGTCCTCACTACTCAACCTTTACAATTCCACACAGAAACAAAGATAATTTAGAAGGCTGAGAATCTTTATGCAAATTGAGATTTTCAGAGCTGGAAAGGGCACATCACAGCTTCAGCCTGGTGAGGGTTGGACACCAGGGCATCGTGGTGTTTGGTAGCTCATGATGAGGGGCATTTTGGCCACGAATGTGGAACCATTTGTTGAACATGTAAACAAATATTAATAATACAGCATTAATTTATTGCTTCTGCAGATTATTTCTAATACAGACTTGCTGGCTTGTACATGTATAATACATAAACACATCCATAAAAGTTTAATGCCTGCAGAGTAGTACATTCACCCACAACACTCCCTGTTGACACATTTTTCACTCTTCTTAACACTGCTTCCTGAAGGAGTCAACATGGTGTCAAGGTGACAGAATGAAGACTGACACCGGAGGAAGGGTCAGCAAATTAACTTTTGCAAAACTGGTGGGTCAATTAGACATTTGGATAGACATTCAGCAAAATGGGTGGTGATCACCAATGTGGTTTTAGTTGATTTTGAAAACTGGATCTTGAATTACCAATAAGAGCAGAAGAACCTGTCTATACTCCAAGGGCAAGTTACACTGAGTTCAAAAGCCATTCTGGAGAGTCCCCTAGACATTTTGGCGGAAGACATTTTACACCATTTGACAGAGACTCATCGATCTTAAAGAAAAACTTGAACCCCCGTATTCCTTTCAGAATTAACACTTACAAGGAAATAATAGAATAGAGGAATAGTGATCATTTCTGCAGGATCTGAGTCTTAAAGTTTTGGGCACACGTGAATCCCGAGTCTCTCTCTGTCGGAGCAGCTGAGGCAAGATCCCTCCCTTACTAGGAACTCAGATTTCCAAGTAGAAGCCCTGCATTCCTTACAGGAAAGACAGGACACAATGGAAAAGCATTCCAAATCATTTCTTCCTCACCCTTTTGCTGATTGGAAACCAGACTCACCCATAGTTTAGATTGTTTTTAAAGGCATTTGAATATACATTCTGCTTTTTCAGCTTCTGCTTGGCTGGCACAGAAACAGAAATTGGAACCAGCCGGCTCCATCCGTCGCCTACCCCCAAACAGTCTCTGAAATTTCTGTTCCTCTCTGGATAGTGTATGTTCAGTCATTTTGCAACACTCAGCTCGGCTCTAATGACAGCTCTATTATGGCCCTGTGGCCTTTCTCGTAACATTTATTTTCAGGTCTGCCATGTGTTGGGCATCCATAACAGCCGGGCTGACTATCACTCTGTGGCTCCAAAGGCGTCGGCAGTGAGAGTGGATCTGGACTCCTGCAAAGTGTGATAGAATTGGCCGGATGTCATGCGACGAGCTCTGCTTATGTTCCTTTGTCCAGAGCAGGCATGAAAGAAACAGAAAGCCTCGATACGGGGCCTGCTTCCTAAGAACATAAAGGACCATTTATAGTGACGTTTTAGGTTAAAGCTCAACTTCTTCTAGATCTTCAAGCTCTATCAATTAGGTAGGCAGCTTTCTTTACTGGGAATTTTCTTGCACTTACTATTTGTGGAGGAAGTTATTGCTCAAGTGAAGCTGGTTCCAGCTTATGCCTGAAATTAACCTTTGGATAGCACCTTAGCAATTTACGTCCTTTTGAATCAGTTATGACCACATTCCCCTAGAATCTCGGCCTGGTATCTCTTCATGGAGATTTCAGAACCACCTGCTTAGAGGTAGGTATGTCTATATTACCTGTATTTATCAGTGATTAACAAAGTAATAGATATTGCCTCTTTCCTTTTTACCTTGCACTGTTTCCTTAATCATTGCAATTATCAAAAGCTTTTATCATATTCAAAGGCTATGTGAAAACCCCCAAAACATTGGCCCAGGCAAAAAAGTAATTCTAATTAGAATTTATCACTGTCCTACACTACTTGTTTCAGTATTTGAATAGCTCACAAGGAGAACAGCCATCTTTATATAAACATACTGTTAGGTTAAGTCTATTGAGAGCAATTTACAGTCAGTATACCAACTTGCTGATCACTGATGGATAGCTGATGCCCAGAAAGCAAAATGAATTTGTATGATTTAAACTCACAAAAAAATACTTTGAGTTGGGCAATTCTCCAGGATAGCCAATTGCCTACATGGTATCTCCATTTGGATGTCTAATAGGTCTCTCAAACGAGTAATGTCCACACAAAATTCTTGATTTCCCTCACACTCCAAAACTTATCCAGTCTTAGTCTTCCCCATCTTTTTAATGGCACTGTTTTGGTTGAGATGCTTAGGTTAAAAACTTGGGTATCATCCTTGATTCTCTTTTTGTCACATACCCTATAAGAGAGATAGAAAAGCGTAAGATGGTATTAGCTCTCCCTTCAAAATATATCTCCAGTCTGAACACTTCTCAACATCTCCATTCCTCCACCCTCATCCAAGCCACCATCACACTAGCCCGGAAGGACTTCTCTTTGTGCTGTAACATGGCTCACTGTTAGTCTATTCTCCACCCAGTAGCTAGAGTGGTGATTATTTCACAATGTTGTCAGATTACATTGTCTCCCTGCTCAACACCCTCCAATGGTTTCTCATCACACTTATGATCTACAGGATCTTACATGATTTTCCTCTGCCTCTTTCCCTCAACTCATTGCCCATCACTCCTCTCTCCCCATTTACTGTGTCCTCAATGGACTCACTTTCTTCCTCCTCTTCAAACATAGCTGAGGTTTGTTCTAGCACAACACCATTGCACTTACTGCTCCTTGAACCTGGAAGGTCCTATCTCTGTATCCTTGCCTTGCTCACTCCCTCACTTCTATTGATATGTCATTTCCCATGAAGCCCTGTCTTGACAACCTCTCCAAACTGTACCCCCCTCCCATTCCCATATCATGTTTCCGTTCCACCTGCTTCATTCCCTTCATAGCACATGCATCCCTAAGGGTTATCTAGAGAAACAGAACCAATAGGATCCTTCTACATATAAACATGTATATATTTATTTTGAGGAATTTTTTCATGCAGTGATAGGGGTTGGCAAGTTTGAAATCTGTAGAGCAGGTCAGCTGGCTGGAAAGTTACTCACGATTTCTGTCACAGTCTTGAGGAGGAATTTCTTTTTCTTGGGGTAACCTCAGTTTTTGCTCTTAAAGGCCTTCAACTGATTGAATGAATCCCAACTACCTTATCAAATGTAATCTCCTTTACTTAAAAGCAACTGACTTTTGGGGCGCCTGGGTGGCTCAGTCGTTAAGTGTCTGCCTTCAGCTCAGGTCATGATCCCAGGGTCCTGGGATCGAGCCCCACATTGGGCAGCCTGCTCGGCGGGAGGCCTGCTTCTCCCTCTCCCACTCCCCCTGCTTGTGTGCCCTCTCTCGCTGTCTCTCTCTCTGTCAAATGAATAAATAAAATCTTTAAAAAAAAAAAAAAAGCAACTGACTTTAAATGTTGTAATTTAAAATACAAAATACAGTATCAACCTTCATATCAACATCTAGGCTAGTGTTTGACAGAGTGTCTGAGCACACGTAACATTTGACCATCACAGCACCCATCACTTTGTGGCATCATACAGACATTGATCCTACTTGTTTATAATAAATCTTCTTCACTAGAATGCAAGGGCCATGACAGCAAGGCCCTTGTCTATCTGTAGTAACACTATACTCCTGTGGCTGTAAGAGTAACTGGTACACGATAAACACTGGATAGATAAATAAATTAATCGGGCTTCTTTCTCATCTTGCATGAAACCAAAGAGTCACAGACAGTATTTTTGACAGCACGGCCATTCACCATAGAGGTATCAACAACTGAGAAGTTATTGAAAATAGTTGTTCTGGTGTGCTAATTATGTATTTGCTCGGGTTCTCAAGGTGAGCAGGAGATCCAACTGTTGACAGGAAAAGCTGATAACTGATGAGAAAGAGCTAGCCAATTTCAATCAACAAGTGTGTGATTCCAACATCAATTATCTCATTTGAATATGAGAGAAGAAAACTCATAATGGACATTCATTTTGTGTTTTGTGAAATAGTAAACAAGTCCTATATTATCATTCAGAATAGAAGCTAGCACCTCAAGATACCTACTCAGCCATTTAAGTTATAACTTTTTTTTTGCCTTTAAGTTTTGGGGGATTGCATGGCTAATTTTATAGTTTTGATGAAACTTTTTAAAAAAAGATTTTATTTATTTGAGAGAGCGCAAGAGCACACACAAGAAGGGGAGGGGCGGTGGGGGGGAGAAGCAGACTCCCCACTGAGCTGGGAGCTCGATGCGGGGGATGGGGAGCCCTAGGACCCTGAGATCATGACCTGAGCCGAAGGCAGATGCTTAACAAACTGAGCCACTCAGATGCCCCTTGATGAGACTTTTTAAAAACTTTATATATATCTTCATTAAAGGATTTTTCTTAGTTAATTTGATAGAGTGGGAGGAGATAAAAGTGACTAACATCAAGGGACCCAGAAGTTTTAGGCCAAGCACCTGGGAGAAAGTAGGACATTGTATGCTCTGGGGATAGAGTCAGGTGGGTTTGAGCCAACACATTTTTCAAGTTGTGACGTGTGTTTGCCAAGGCAAGATTAAGAAAGTCAGGCTTTCCGGATAGCAGAAAGACTTAAGCTTATTTGATCTTGGTAATTATTAAAACAGTTTGCAAAAATGGACCGTACAGCCCTTTCAGACTTTGGAATTTTAAAATATGACTGATGTTTTGGACCTGGGAAATCCTGTGGGTATCTTTTTAAGTTAGTCGTGTGAGATTTATGGATTTCAATATCCCACCATATTTAACTTTATAGTCTTCAATCCCAACTGTTTGCAGAGATCTTTTTCACATTTCTCATCTTGTGACAACTCTGTGAGGAAAGCAAGGTAATATTATCATCCTTATTTCACTGGAGTGAAACTGAGGCTCTGGACACTTACGTGACCCAATAGAGGTCACACAGCTATAGGAAGTAACAGCATTAGGACTCAAACTGAAGTCTTAGGAACTTTTCAAACCCCATTATTCTGTCTCCTTCTTGGTGAGGGCTGAGATTATCAAGGTATAAACCTTTTGGCTCTTTAGAACTAAATTATTGATGAGATGCTCATTCTATTAACTGGGCTGCTGAATTATTTTTTCCAATGATGAATCCGAGAGTTTTGTTGAGACACAAGAGAGTTTCTTTGCCTAAGCCTTGTAACAATTTAGGAAATGCTCTATTCTAGCAGAATGTGTGGACCAGTTCTTGCCTCCTGTGTTGAAGGCCTCTCTCTATTAACTCTTATCATATATAGTGTGACTGCTTTCTGTTTCACATAGAATCATCAGGAAATATTTTTCCCTAAGAGGAATAATTTCTCCAGTGATCAACATAATCTTTTCTGGTTTGGATTTTGGGGTGTGTGTGTGTGTGTTTTAATCGGATTTTTGTTTTGTTTTATTTATTTGTTTTGGTCTACTGGAGAAAGTGGAGAAAAGCAGGCAATTTCTTAACCTGGTGGAGGAAGATGCATGACGGCAACTTTCTGGAAACAGTTTGGTGGCAACAAAACCAAAGATTTTTAAAACTTGCAAACTCTTTGACATTCCAATTCTATATTTAGGAATTTATCCCAAATATTCAAGGATTTGTGAAAAGGCTTATTTCCACACCTTTCAATGAACATTGTTCTGAAGAGTTAAATTTCGAATAGCTTAGATAGCCAATGTTAAGAGATTGGTTAAATACATTATGGTACATCCTGACTCCAACTTCTCGTGCATCCATTTAAGGAAGAGGTTGAAGGAAAAAATACATGACATCATAGAAAGATGTCCAAGATATATTTTAAAAATAAAAATCCAATTAAAAACAGTATTTGGAGTAGGATCTCATTTTTAAAAAAAGCATGTTTAAAAAAAGAAAGGACTGACAATTACACACAAAAATATTAGTAGCTGATGTCCTTTGGATGTAGGTTTATGAATGATTTCTTTTTCCTACCTGTAATTTCTGTGCTTTTAAAAAAAAGTTTGTATTATTTATGAAGAGAAAAAGGTAGACATTATTAAAAATCACAAACACTTGATTTAGGAGATCTTGATTGGTTATGAAGTGATTTGTTCTGCATGACTTTATGTGCTTTTTAATGATCATTTTATCTTCTAGGATATCTCACAGACTGACTTAAAGGTAAAATTTTTTGAAACCATTAGATTGTTTTTAAATGCCATTTCATTTTATTTAGTTATTTTATTTAGATATAATTGACATATAACATTCTATTAGTTTCAGGTGTACAATATAATGATTCAATATTTGTATATATTATGAAATGATTACCACAAAAGGTCTAGGTAACATCTTTCACCGTAAATAACATTTTATAAAGCACTAATGAACCACTTTCAAAAACACTTTATTTAAAATGTTCCAAACTCACTATTTGCAGATAGTTAGAGAAGTGATCATCCTATTAAAAAAATGACAACTGCATTTTTTTCTATTTCTGTTGCAATAATTGTCTTGGCGCAGCAAATCCTACACCTAGCAAGGGAAGAAAACTTTGTAGAGGAACCAGTCCATAATTGTGAACTAATTAAGCCCAAGTGGAGTACAGTAGATTTGAACAAGTAATCAAGTTAACTGTTTTAATCTTATTGAATTTGAGGTGCCAACGATACATAACACAATCTTAGAATTATAAAAATTTGGAAATGTAGTGTTGGGTAACACTGGGGGTATTTTGCTCTCATTTTACAAATAAGAGAACAATGGCCCAGTAAGGTTAAGCGATGCATTCAAAACATAGACCCAGGTAATGCCAAAGCCAGGATGGGAGTTCTACTCCTATAACCCTTAGCCCAACCCTTTTTCCAGAATCAGGGTCCAAGTACCAGGACTGTACCATAAAATACATGATCTGGAGCAAGTTATTTTACCTCCTGGAGCCTTGATATTCTCATCTGTAAGGAGTGTACAGTATTATCTACGTGTAGAGTTGTGGAGGAAACAAAATAAGAATTTAAGAGAACAACCTAGTACTATGTCCGGAACACAGTAGATGCTGAATACATTGTGGCTGTTATTACCACCAGTATTATTCATCTAAGATCCACTTGAAAGTTGGATTTGTAAGGTGGAGCTTGGAAGAGAGGTTAGAGCTTATTTGAGGCATTCTCTGCATGGTGACAGCATCTGGAACAAAGAAAGTAGATATAATTGTCGACAGCATAGAGAGAGAAGGGAGAACTGGGGGTAGAACCTTGAGTAAAGCCACACTGAAAGTTTAGAAAATAGCGGAGGAACCAGTTAAAAAGACAGAAGAAACAAGATTGAGGACATCCCGGAGACCATGTGAGCAGGAGCCATTGGGTTTGCCATTTTCATTGGTCATCTTTGAGCAAATCGTTGTTGTTGGGAGAGAAGTAGAATCCAGGTACAAAAAAGAAAAAAAAAAAAAAATAAGAGAGAGTATGTATGTGTTGAGATATCTAAAAGGGCCAGAGAAAGTTGGTTATTTAAGGTGGTGATAGGGTCAAGGACGGATTTTGCTTTTTAAATGTATGGCAGATCCGAGCATGTACAACAGTTGGCAAGAAGACTTTGACCTAACAGAGAAACGGAAGATGAGATAAATAATAGCTAAAATTGTAAGAGGTAGGAGCCAGTCATAGGATAAGGTTGAGTGAGTCTTGGCAAAAAAGGGAAATATCTCTTTCTCTGAAACAAGGACAAAGGGAAGCTGAGGGTAGAGTGATTTCGAGGTGAGAAGGAGAGAGACTGAGGATTCTTATATTGTATGCTCTCAGTCTTCCGGGTGGACTAAGTAGTCAGGTTTTTTCTCTCTAATGAAGAGCCAGGGGCTGGAGTGGGAGTATGAGAGAGACAAAAAGTTTGGAACAAAGCACTGTGGGGAATTGGCAGAGTCGATTCAAGAGCAATACAAATATGTTGGTGTAGGCTAACGGCTCACCTGTGGTCAGACAGCATGACTGGGTGGTAGACTTCACCAGCGCAGTATCGATATCTTGACCTCCTGAGCCTGGACTGACCACAGCCGTCCTAGAAGAAGAGGGGTTTGGAAATAATAAGGCAGCAAGAAAGTTCTAGGCTGAGGGAGAGAGGTTCGGTCAGAACCACGGTGATGGAGTGGAATAATAAAGGTAAAACTTTGTGCTCCGTGGACAGCCAGTGGCAGGAGCTCGGGAGAATTTTAGTGAGTGATGTCTTGGCAGGGGCACGGTTTTGAGAGATAATGTTAAGGTTTGTGGCTGAGGTGAGGTGAGGCCCAGATGGGAGTGTTTGGAACAGAGGTTACTGAGAGCAGAAGTTTCATCAACGTCCGCCACCGAGACTGGGTGACAGCAGAAGGCTGTGAGCAAGGACACCCCTCCGCTGGCCGTGGGAATGGCGCGACATGCCCTGAATCAGGGGCTCCTTACAGCAACCTCAGCTCAGAGCTGGGCGTTTCTGCTCTCTTCCCTGCCTGCACAGAGACTTTGGGATGTCTCCTCCCTGGAATCCTGACACGCTGGTATTTTGAATTCCGGTTGTCCCATTCATCTCAAGAGACCCTGCACTTCTGGGTCTCCCTGCAGGGAGAGAATGTGCCTACCTACATTTTCCCTGAAGTGCTTGTTTGTTCGCTACCCAGATTCCCAATATCGTCAACCTCCCCCGTCCCCCCAGCCTGCGCTTCTCATTTAGATCAGAGTGTGATGCCGCTATCCATTTTGCAGTCTTTGTACACATCAAAACAAACAAACAGAGACCCAAACACACCCCAGCAGGCTTATTGTCAGAGAATTAGCTCCCATGCTGGCGCAGCCAGACGAATTCAGATAAGAATAGCTTAAAATAAATCCTCCCAGGCAAACTGGTCACAGGCCAGAGCTATGGGATAACTTCTGGCTACAACCACATTCTGTACACATGTTCTGTTATCCTAAAAGATTTTATTTTATATTTTTAAAAGGAGCCAGAGATAGATAACAGAGCAGTGAATTAAACTTGCCTTCTCCTCACTGGAACCTGAGGTAGCTGTGGAGGTATTTGGTTGAGAAGTCAGACCGCGGGTTGAACATTCAGGAGCACCTGTTTATGATTACTTTTTGCCTCCAGGTAAACAGAAATGTGATCTTCTACTGCTGGAGGCTTCTCCTCCCTACAAACATTAACCACATGCATCGGTTGGAAGGCATTCCCCTGCTAGGTCAAGCCTGTGGTTCCTTCCTCCATAACCCCGAAAGCTACCTATGAACACTCCTTTGACACTTGGTACCAGTTTAACATAATAAACATCTTCGGGGACTACCTCAGTAATTACAGAAAGAAAAATAATTTTCATCTCATAGTTAACTCGGGTGGATTCGAAGCTGGTGCCTAGATTATCCTTACGTACCTCTTCCTTCAGGGAAATCTGAGTCAAACATTGTGACATTGCATATGACAGTTTCAAATAATTATAACTATTATTTCAACATTCCCATGTCTGGCTATGTGGATAGACGATGACCCAGCAAGGGAACAAGGTGTAAAGCCTGGAGTAAGATGAACGCTTTTCAGCTGGTGATGCGGAAAATATGTATGAGCCTAGCTCATGGCTGTTCTGTTTTCTTTCTGAGGGAATTTTTACAAGCTGCAAGTCACTTTGATTGTCTAAAAAGTGAAGGGCTTCATCACAGCAACAAGCTTTGATTTATTTCATGGACCAATAAGTGAAACTGTGTTTCCAAACCTCCATTTCTAAATCAAAAACTTTTGCTCTCTCAGCACTCCCACTCCCCAATCCAGGAGGGCTGCCTCCATTCTGAAGTGAGTTATGAAGTTGGGCAGGAGTGTGACTTCGTATGTAGGGGCAGTGTTCATAGGGTCACACAAATCTGGGTTTAAATCTCAACTCAATCACCGAGTGGTCTTGAGCAAGTAACTTAGCCTCTAATGCTTTCGTTTCAACATTTATAAGATTATCCTAACATTTTCCACCTCGCAGGGTTACCGTGAGGATGAAATGACATAATGCATATTGAACAATTAGTACTATGCATGTTTGATAGCAGAAAGGGGAATTCTGACCACGTATGAGACATGGGGCTCAATTCTTTGTACAGAGTAAGTCACTGAATCCTCACAGCAAACCTCTGACATAGGAGGTGTGATGAAGATCCATTTTTTTTTTCACACAGAAATACAAAAACATCAAAGAACAGAGGTATGAGAATAAACCATCTGTACAGGAATAAAAAGTGGGTTGATGGTGGTGGTGAGAGTAGTGGCAGCTAGCATTTGTTGAACACTTTAATAAGCACCAGGTCTTCTGCTAACTTTTAAAATATGCATTACTTTGTTCATGCCTTACAATAATTGTAAGAGGTAAGGTACAATGTTTAGCCCATCTTATACCAAAGAAAACAGAAGTACAGGGGAGATTAGAACCTCGCCCGAGGTCCCACAGCTGGTTCGTGACAGGCTGGGACTGAATGTAGCTCCTTGTGACTTCAGAAACTGTGCTTTTAACTATTAGCCCAGTGATTCTCGAAGTATGGTCCCCAGACACAGCATCGGCATCACCTGAGAATTTATAACAGAGGCCAGTTCTCAGGCCCCACCCAAGACCTACCGAATCAGCGACTCTGGGGGTAGAATCCAGTGATGTTAACCGGGGTAACTTCTCTGTGCCCCCATGTCTTTAGCTGTGCAGTGGAGATAACCCCATCACCCATTTCGAATGGATGTAATGAATGTTAAGTGTGACAATCCATGTGTCAAGCATGAGCTCTGAGCTTAGCGTCTTTACTCGATAAACATTAGCCATTATTATTAGAAAAAAAAATCTTGTCTGAAAAGAATCAGGCATCATCCTAAAAGAATATATAGGACAAATAAAAGTTTATATTCTAATGTATAGAGATAAACCTAAGAGAAAAGCAGTCAGTGTCCAAAGCACCTTGTTTCCCAGGTACTGTCCATTTCACGAAGTAACTAACTGAGCCGAAGACGGTGGTTTTTCTACTCTGTGATTTCAATAAAGGCCGCGGACTTTGCTTAAACAGGCTGTGAATTGTGGACTTCACTGCTCCGAGTCACTAATGAGTGATAAAGAAATGGATACTTTTTCAAACACATTTTTTTCTTTAAATTTCACCAGCGCAAACTGCCTCTGAATAGCCCATTCGTTAAAACACTTGGGTAGAAACGCATAAGCTGGGATAATGGGGTTTGTTTCATCAGCCAGCATTTCTCTGTACCCAACCGCTCCCCACTTCTATGTAAAGGCACGGAAAGCTGAATGTGCTCCTCGGTGTGAGCCCTGCAAGAGCGCCAACCGCCGAAGGCCTTGGAGGCATCACCGGACCCTGCGAAAAGTGAAGAACTTGCAGGAGGTGCTTATGGAGGGACCCCGGCTGCCTGAGAGGGAGGTGGCGTCTTGTGCCCTATTTATTCCCACTAAATTTTTGTATCATCCAGAAGATAGATGTGAGGGTGTCTTTTCTAGGGCACCGCATGCCCAGGCCCTCCATCGTGGGAAACCTACGGGATAGTATATTCTTTACTAGGGCTGCCCATGGCTTCCGCTGCATCACCCTGATCTCTGCCTTCACCTTCACATGGTGTCCTCCTGTGTGAGAGTCTGGGTCCAAATGGCCCCTTTTATAAGGGCTCCAGTCACATTGGATTAGGGGCCCATCTTACTCCAGTGCCACCTCCTTTTAACTAATTCTATCTGAAACAATCCTATTTCCAAATGAGGTCACGTTCCGGTGTAGTGGGGGTTAAGACTTCAACATACGAGTTCTGAGGGGCCACAATTCAACTCTTAACAGATGGTAAATGAAACTCTATCCACCAAACCGGCAGTTCTGGCCCTTTGAAACAGGCTTAGAGCCGTGTTTCTCCAACTGCAATGCGCACGTGAATCACCTGGGGATCTTACTAAAATGCAGACTTTGATTCCATAGGTCTGGGGTAGGGGTCAAGATTCTGCATTTCTAGCCAGTTCCTGGTGATGACGATGCTGCTACTTTGAGTAACAAGGTCCCAGAAGAATTGTATGGCAGTTTATTCTCATTCCCAGTCTCTGACGTTGGTTATGCTCACTGTGCTTCATCCAAAGGGCTTGAAGGTCACCACCTCCTCACCTGGAACCCTCTTCTAGCTCAGGGCCTAAAAGTGTTCTAATTAACAAAGTTCAGAGACTCTTAGCACCACTCAGGTCTGAACCTGTGGAAGCTAAATGTTGTCTGCTATAGAAATTCTTTTCTGAACTCTGTCCAAGCACCTGGTTCATCTATGTCATCTTTCAACCTTTATCAGAGCTGTGGTCTGGCATGGCCAGCATGGCTTCCGTGTGGTTTAATTCTCCTGGGATCCCACCAGGAGTAGTCGAGGGTGGGTTCACGTTTCCTTAGAGGACTTTAATAAATTAATACCTAGACCGGGGGAAACATATTTGCATATTAACAAACCAAGTATTAGCAGGCGGGACTTATAAAGAAGTTTTACAAATCAAACAATTCAGTATAAAAATGGCCAAAGATTACGAGGAGGGAATTCACGTAGGAGGATACTGCAACGACCAATAAACATGTGAAAATATTTTACTTCCATTAGTAATTTCAGAAATTCAAATTAAAACATACTGGAATTAAAGTTTAGAACTTAATAAATTTTTTTTTTAATTTTTAAAGATTTTTTATTTATTTGAGAGACAGAAAGAAAGAGAGAGAGAGCTTGAGCGGGGGGAGGAGCAGAGGGAGAGGGAGAAGCAGACTCCCCGCCGAGCAGGGAGCCCGATGCGGGGCTCGATCCCAGGACCCCAGGATCATGACCTGAGCTGAAGGCAGACGTGCCACCGACTGAGCCACCCAGGTGCCCTGAAAACTTAATAAAATTAAAACAAAATTATTTCTTGTGCTTTAACGGGATGAATATTTAAAACACTAATTGACGGCAGGAGTGTGGAGAGATGGGTACTCTCATTCATGGATAGAAATATAAACTGGAAGTCACCGCTACGTCTTCCCTGTGTAATCCCTACGTCTGTGGAATTGTGCTTTTTGTATCTACCCTACAGAAACACGTGGATACGTGAGGAAGCATATTCAGAGGCAGTCACTGAAGTATTTATTCATTACTGATAATAGCAAAACTTGTTGACACTCGAAATGTACATCAGTAGGAAAACAACTGTAGTGTAGACATAGCACGTAGCCATTAAAATGAAGAACAACTGATTACATTTCTTGGCTAACTTACAAGGTACCAGACTCTGTTCTAAGTGCTTTCATGTATTAACTTTTTAATATGACATAGGACCTATCTTAACCCCACTTTAGTGATGCAGAAACTGAAGCACAGGAAGAGCTAATCACTTTTTCAAGGTGATTTAGCAGGGGCAGAGATGAAATTTGGGTCCATGTAGTTTAGTTACAGGGGATGCATTCTTAACCCTTTCAAGGTACCACATCTAGAGCAGGAGAATGGGGTGTCCTCTGTGTCCTGATGTGGAAAGATCTCTAAGAAAAATTATTATATAACATAAATGTAAATTTATAAGTAATATAAATATTAATGAATGAAAAGCAAGGTGCGGAATGAGTCATATGGCCTATGTAAAAAACTCCAAACACCTACACACTTGATGGGAACCTGTGTGTGTATATAAATGCGGTGAAAACTTCTGAAAGGTATCATAGCAATCAGTTATCTCTGAAGAAGGAAGGGGTGGCTTTGGAAGTTATGGAGGTGGTAGAAAGGACATTTTTACTTTTATTGGCAATAATGTTTTTTCGAAGGATTATATGTTAAGGAATTACTTAATTTTAACATATTAATTGACGATATCAGTTCTTAGTTCTGCGTTGACTTGGCTCTGCCCTCTGAGAAGCAGAGAGACATCCCCTTTCAGCCTGGATGGGCAAATCCTTCTATTCCTGATGCATCTGCATGGAGCCAGCCTCCAAGCACATGACCTTTCCTCTGTTGTTCTCATCATCATCACTATTTGTTTATCTTCCATTAAAGTGTTATTTATTAGCCCTGTGGTGATTGTTTATGAATGTTCCTGGTGTAATTGGAAAGGGTATGAAAACTCCAGTTTGAGAGAGGCTGGGAATCCAATAGCTGCAGCATGGTTTAAAGTGGCTGATGTCTGGGGAAGGGGGAGTATTTTGGAAGGTCTCTATGCTCTCGAAATTGTCTGTCTTCCACTAGATCTGACACAACATCCTCAGTTTCCCCGATGAATCAACATGACTTTGTCTCTTAAGTATAGTTTATCCCAGTTTATCTCCCGGTCCTCCCATCCCTCCCCACCACACCACCCCTGTAATCAAATGAACACAGCCTTGTGAGAAGAAATGGCATTTATAGTTTATTGTTATTTACTGACCAAGCAGATATACTAGGTGATGCCTAGTGCATATAGACGGTAGATTTAAATAGTCACTTTTCGTTTTTAAGCTGAAACCAGATGGCCAGTTCTACTTGCCACTGCATCTAGCACGTTCTGAGCTGCTGGCCTGGAAAACAATATGCTTGCAGTGTATTCTGGCTCTGTCCTCCCTTCCTCTGCGTTAATCCCCAAGTCACACAAAGAAACAACTTCTCCCACCAAAGACATGCTCACCTTCTAAGACTCAAATTTTAGGGATACTTTTATGCTTGACCACCAGAACACATTGACAAGATATCAGATTCTGCTTAACTCCAACACAGATAGGTTTGCTTCTATATTCCTTAAGTAAGTGTCGTAAAATTTAAAAAAATGTACACATGCAAAAAAGTGAATTTAAAATCTGCAAAAATGGATTGTAGGCTTCAGTACAAAAGTGAAACAATAGAACTCCTAGAATAAAGTATAGAAAATCTTTGTGATCTTGGGTTAGCCAAAGAATTCTTAGCTACTATTAAAAAAGCATAATCCTTAAAAGGAAAGACTGAGAAGTTGGACTTTATCAAATTTGAAAACTTTTGTGCTTCAGAAGATATCATTAAAAAAAATTTTTTTAAAGAAGATATCATTAAGACAATGAAAAGACAAGCTATAGATTGGGAGAAAATATTTGCCAACCATATATCTAATAAAGAACTTTATTCAGAATATATAAAGAATTATGACAATTTATTAATAAGAAGACAAACAACTCAATTATAAAACAGGTAAAATATTTGATAGACATTTCACCAAAGAAGAAATTTGAACGGCAAATAAGCATATAAGTATATGCTTACAATCATTACTCATTAGAGAAACGCAAATTAAAAACACAATGAGATACCACTATACACCCCTTAGAAAGGCCCTATAATTAAAAAGGGCCAACTGTTGGGAAGGATGTGTGTGGAGCAACTGGAAACTTCCTGCTTTGTTGGTGGAAACCTAAAATGGTTACAGCTATTCTAGAAGCAGCTTGGCAGTTTCTTAAAAACAATCTTTCCATACCTCATAGGAATCCTACTTCTAGGAATCTACGCAAGAGAAATGAAAACATATGTCTACACAAAGATGTGTGCAAATGTTCATTGCAGCATTATTCATAAAAACCAAAAACTGGAAACAACCTAAATGTCCAAAAACTGGTGGATAGATAACCAAATATGATATATGTATATACAGTGGAATGTTATTTAACAATAAAAAGAAATGAAGTATTGATGCTTGTTACAACATGGAAGGGCCTCAGAAAAGGAGCTAAGTGAAAGAAGCCAGATGTGAAAAGACTACATATTGTATAATTCCATTTATATGAAATGTCTAGAAGAGGCCAAATGATATAGACAGAAAGCAGACCAATGGCTGCCTAGGGCTGGGAGTGGGCACAGGGACTAATTGGAAATGGTCATGAGGAAACTTTTTGGGGTGATAGAAATGTTAAAAACCTAGAATGTGGGGACACCTGGCTGGCTCAGTGGGTAGAGCATGTGACTTGATCTTGGGGTCATGAGTTTGAGCCCCATGTTGGGCACAGAGATTACTTAAAAGAAATTAAAAACAAAAAAATATCTAGAATGTGGTGATGGTTGCACAACTATAAATTTATTACAAATCAATGAGTTGTATTCTTACAACTGGTGGATTTTATGGTACCTAAATTACACTTCAATAAAGCTATTTAAGAAAAGAAAACTTAATAGCATATCCCCATGTGCCTGACCCGGACAGGGTCATTTGATCTATCACTCTAATACTAGCTTAGGTATTTGCCAGCCACATTAACCAGGACCTTTTGTCCCCAGAGAAGTTCATTACTCACATTAGGGATTGACCAGTACTATGTATCATTTTAAAGACAGAGTACCAAAATAGTAAAGGGCAGAGCAGATAACAAAGTGGCCTACTCTATCACACGGTGGTTACAATTCCGAGAAAATTCAACTTGCAGGAAAAATAGCTGCCAACCAATAGTTACTTAAAGAGGTCTCGATAAGAGTTGCTGGCATTTTTGTAGACAAATAACTCCCTCCTCACCCATGGCTGAAACTCTTCTTTCAGATTAATGTGGCCATTTTATATTCTCCAATCACTGGCGAGAGAGGCCCAACAAGCACATTGGAGAAGTCAGTGTGGAATCGAGATGGAGCCAGAAGTCATAGTTTCAAATCCCAACTCCTACAACTCAGTAAGGTAATACGGAACAGTGTTGGGGAATTTATAAAGTGCTCTATGCATAATGGCCAGTGTTTTTATAATTCAATAGTTTTACAGTGATTAAAAGAATTTTATTTTATTTTTATTTTTTTTTAAAGATTTTATTTATTTATTTGAGACAAGCAGAGGGGAGGAAAAGAGGGAGAGGGAGAAGCAGGCTCCCTGCTGAGTGGAGAACCCGACACAGAGTTGGATCCTAGGACCCTGAGATCATGACCTGAGTGGAAGGCAGATACTTAACCGACTGAGCCACCCAGGCGCCCCTAAAGAATTTTTTAAATGATGGCTTATCTTAAAATCAGGGAGTCTATGTTGAATTATTATCAATATGAATCCATATGTATGATAATCTTGATTTGAATTCATCTCCTCTCCCAACCTTTTAACTTGCCCGTTGGTTTAAGGACTTTTCTTAAGTCCCTCATGCTTAAATTCATTCCCAAATTTTGCCTATTCACCTTCTGACATATTCCTCGTTTCTCTCCTTTGCTCCATTTCAGGGGTGGCTACTCCAATGGAAGTCATCAGCTTCTGAGCCTGTGACAGAAACCTTTTGTTTTGCTTCTCCCTTTTAAGCCATTCACATGGCTATCCTGATCCCATCACTTTGCTGGTCTAAAATATGCAGTGGCTCACTACCACCTCCAGTCTTACTCTCTGTTGATTCATTAGCTAGGTCATGAGTCTTGTTTCATCCAACAGGCCCCAATCTCACTTCTCCCTATGTGGATCCCCTTCTCCAATCAAACCAGCCCCTTTCCTGTCCACCCAGTCTTGTCCTTCATGGTTTATGTCCAGAAGGCCCTCTTTTTGTTCCTGAATATTTCCTTCAAGAATCATCTCATGACTCATTTTGTAAATGGTGAGGTAGAAGGGTTGCTCTTGGACCCCACATGCTCCTTAATCTGTCCATTTTCTCAGACACCCAAAGCCTCATGATTCTGAGTTTCTCACTGAGGCTTCCTCCAAGTGGGCTTCCAAGTTATTCTCTCTCTTGACCTGTCCATCTACGGTTCCATTCCATGATATTCAGATTTCAGGAGCTTTTGGGAGCTTAAATGGCCTGATAAACTAATTCATATAATAGAATAAATATAGATATATTTTTGAGCCCTGTCATAAATAAGTATCTCATTTTTAAAAGGGATAGTGTGTGACACAATACAATAGCCCAACAATCACTAGAAATACAGCGTGTCATGCAAGTAGAAGGGAAACATGGGGGGAGGTGAGAAGAGTGCACAGGAGCATCATCCCAGTGTCCTTGACATTACTCCATTTACTCTGCTTGTTAAAACTCTACCTCTCCCCACAGTGGTGTGTGTCCCAACTCTTTCCTGGCATAGTGTTCCTGGGGACACAGGTTTAAGAGTTAAAAAGACCTGGATCTAATGCATCCCTCTGCTACTGACTAGCTGTGCAACCTTGGGCAAGTCATTCAACCTCTCTGGCCCTCGATTTTCTCAGCTGTATATTGGGTACCAGAACATTTAGCTCACGGAGTGGCTGTGAGGGTCAGATGAAATAAGATATGCAAAATGCTTAGCAATATAAGTATAGTAAAACGTGAATACAGAGGTAACACATTCCCTTATGAAGCCTTTGCTCTTGAATAATTCCATGAATTCATGTTGCACCTCCTCAGACTATTTTCAAAGATTGGGACTTTGTCTTATTTTTCTTTCCTTTTTTTTTTCCCCCCAGAATTACAATGGTTCCCTTATATTTATGTGTGTGTGTGTGTGTGTGTGTATTTATATATATTTATTTGTCCTCATATCATTCCATAAGATTTTCCATGTGGCTTTTCTTATTCCTAAAATGAAGCATTAAAAAGAAGTAACCTCTGGACTCCTGGGTGACTCAGTTGGTTAAACGTCAGACTCTTAATTTCAGCTCAGGTCATGATCTCAGAGTTGTGAGAGCAAGCCTGGCTTTGGGCTCCTGCTGGGTGTGGAGCCTGCTTGAGATTCTCTCTCTTTCTTCCTGCCTCTCCCTCCCCCCAGAAAAGAAATAGCCTCAAGTTTACACTTAGTTGTAAATTTGCATAAATATACATAGGAGGGCAAAACTCAAGAAGTCATTTTGTCCACCCAAGAAGTGCCATGGCCTGGCTTTTTGTTTTGTCTTGTTTTGTTTTTCAATCCAGAATATCTCTAGTAACATAATACCTCAACGCACAAATTTTTATGAGGCCAGAGTGCTTCTAAATGCATTCTTGTTTAAATCCAAATACTATTCTTTTTTTTTAAAGATTTTATTTATTTATTTAACAGATAGGGACATAGCGAGAGAGGGAACACAAGCAGGGAGAGCGGGAGAGGGAGAAGCACGCTTCCCGCCAAGCAGGGAGCCCGATGCGGGGCTCGATCCCAGGACCCTGGGACCACGACCTGAGCCGAAGGCAGACGCTTAACGACTGAGCCACCCAGGCGCCCCCAAATACTTTTTTTTTAATCTTCTTTTGAGGACAAGTATTCAATGTTTTCAAATATCTGAATAACTTCACTACCAGTGTTTCTCTGTGGCAGATCCTAAATAGGTGTCATTTTCTGACATATAATATGAGCCTTTGGGATTAAGAAACAAATGAATATTTGCTAAGAGCATATTCATGCGCAGAGTGGTGTGGTAACGGAGAGCATAGTTTTAGCTTTGGCTTGAGTCCCAGTTCTTACCCTCTCAGAAGGCTTGACCCTTCCTCAGCCTCAGCTTCCTCATCAGGAAAATGGACCGGAACTGCAACCTAATCCACGCAGTTGAAATGAGAATACATGGAAATAATGAATAGAGAGGATTGTACTATGTTTGCCACATAGGAGGCTCTCAGTCATTACTCTACTTATAAAATTATCATTGCAATAGCCAAATATAATACAGGTAAACCTTGTTCCATTGTGCTTCCCTTTACTGCACTTCACAGACACTGCGTTTTTTTTTTTAAACTAATTGAAGGTTTGTGGCAACCGCAAGTGGAGTAAATTTCTCAGCTTCCTTTTTCCAAGAGCATTTGCACACTTCATGTCTCTGTGTTGCATTTTGGTAATTCACATAATATTTCAAACCTTGTCATTATTGTTAGATTTCTTATGGTGATCTGTGATCAGTGATTAGGACTCACTGAAAGCTCAGACAATGGTTAGAATTTTATAGCATTGAAGTATTTTTTAATTAAGGTATGTACATTGTTTTTTAGACATAATGCTATTGCACACTCTGTGGACTACAGTATAGTGTAAACATAACTATTATATGCACTGGGAAACCAAAAGATTTGTTGAACTCACTTTAGTGAAATATTTACTTTCTGTAATGGTCTGGAACTGAACCCACAATATCTCCGAGGTCTGCCTGTACTAGGTGCTTTGACATACATCCTCCTTATGGACCTGGGACTTCTCAGACCCCAGAAGTCTAGGGGAAAGGACTGTTCACAGCAACAGCAAGCATTTCTCTGATTCCTCTTCCACTCATTCTGAGGACCTTTTCTTTTCCTATCACTATTTTTTTTAAACCTTCGTAAAATACATGCAACATTAAATTTACCCTCTGAACCATTTTTAAGGGTATATAGCTCAGTAATGTTAAGTACATTCACACTGTTGTGCAACCAATCTCCAGAAGTCGTTTCATCTTGCAAAACTAAAACTCTCTACTTATCAAACATTTCCCCCTTTCCCCTCTCCCCAGCCCCTGGCAATCATTGTTCTATTTTCTGTCCTTATGAATTCAACCATTCTAGGCACCTCATGTAAGTGGAGCAGACAGTATTTGTCTTTTTGTAACTGGCTTATTTCACTTATGTCTTCAAGTTTCATGTATGTTGTAGCATGCGTCAGAACTTCTTTCCTTTTTATAGCTGAGTAATATTCCATCGTGTGTATGTACCACATTTTATTTATCCATTCATCCACTGATGGACACTTGGGTGGCTTCCACCTTTTGACTACTGTGTATAATGGTACTATGAACACAGGTGTACAAAGATCTCTTCCAGATCCGGCTTCCAAATCTTTTGGGTATCTATCCAAAAGTATCATTGCTGGATCCTAGGGTAGTTTTATTTTTAACTTTTTGAGGAACTGCCATACTGTTTTCCGCAGCGTGAGCCACCCTATTATGGTTCCCTCTCGAGTGCCAAGAATGGTCAGAGGCTGTGACAGATGACTTCACAGCTGCCCCATTTCTTCCTGTCTTACTCCCCCACATAGCAGTTTCGACTTGCCTCTAATAGTGGCCAAAGTTTCCTCTGTGCTGCTGATCTTGACACCTGCCACAGTGGATATTCTGTGCACGGGTGCTGTCTGTGCCTTGTTGGTGGCTCTTATTACAGCTAAAGTAAGCTGCTTCTAACGGTCAAGGTTTATTGAGGGACCACCATGTGGCAGGGGCTAGGCTAAGCACTTTGCTGCATTATTTCATTTAAACCCTACAACAGCCTTCTGGAATGGGCTTGGATACTAGCCCCTTGGACCAGTATGATTCTCAAAATGACTTCCATTAGACTTGGTGAGGAGGAGAAGGGGCGCCGGGGCACATGCTTAACAGATCCCAATATCTGGACCAGGCCCCAGGCTAATTAAATCAGAACCTTCAGGGAGTGTTGCTTTTTTTTTTTTTTTTTAAAGATTGTATCTATTTGTTTAAGTAGTCTCTACACCCAACATAGGGCTCGAACTCACAACTCTGAGATCAAGAGTTGCATGCTCCATCAACTGAGCCAGCTAGGCGCCCCACCTCTGGAGAGTTTTTAAAAAGTTCTCCAGCTCATTCCAATGTGCAGCCAATTTTCAAAAACAGAGACTTCAGAGCCTAGCTGTTCAAAGTGTAGTCCAGCAGCATTGAACACACTGGGAACTTGTCAGAAATGCAGACTCTTAAGCCACACCCCAAACCTGCTGAATCAGAACCCCCATTTTAATGAGAACCCCCTGGGATCTGCATGCACATTAAAGTTTGAGAAGCACTGCCTTAGCACACAGAACATTTAGACAAATAAATCCAATAGAGCAATAAAGCTTCCACCTGAGGTCTCTAAGTGCTTCGTGGTCATTAACTAATTCATCTTCCTAACGGGACACTAGACCTATTTTAGAGATGCATAAAGAAAGGCATATTTGCAATTTTTAATTATTTGATTATTTCTCTTTGTTGAGTATTCTGATTTCCAGGTTGAGGCATTATGACTCTTTAAATCATTCCCTCCCTTACCATCCCTAAACCAATTTCTAAAGTAAAAATCAAATGCAGTGAGCAAGCAGATGAAGGCATATCTATATACAGGGGGGAAAAAAATGCCTTTTGACCCTCAGAACGGGTTCTTGCTTGTTTTTCTTATTGCCTGTGCCGTGTACCTGAGAACCACCAGAAATGTTTTTCTTCAGATTTTCTGCAAGCTTCTACTTGCAGTCCTAACTGCAAGAGCCCCAGCTTCTCCTAAGAATTTAGCACATCATGTGCACTTAGGTCCTATTTTCTTAGCACTCTGCTAACCTTTTCAGCTTCATACTAAAACAACAAATTAGCACTCACCTTCGCCAAACCCACAAATATTTGTACAATTAAGGAGCAGGCTTTGTAGTTAGAAAGGGAAGAGTGTTCCCTTGTATTTTGTGGCGCCAAGCAGCCTTTTTTTTTCTTTTTTGGTTCAGCTAGATTAAGTCAGATTAGCAATATCAGATAAATAGGGCAACTGTCACGGCACTCAACAATAAATTGAAACATTCTATTTAAGGAATGTATAATTCAACAGCTTTGATATGTGGACATTCTCAAAAGCTCCTCAGGAGGAGGCCTGTAGAGAAATTCATCAGTAAGTCATCAAGAACAAGAGATTTTACTGGATTTTAGAAAATTAACAATCAAGGAATATGCCTGGGACAAAACCCAAAGTCCTAGAGGGTAACCAAGGTGAATGCTTTCTGACCCCAAGCCCTATTAGAGCTCTTTATTTCCAGGGGTATTGTGAGCTAATCTTCTGTAAATGATCTATGCTGCACTCAGCTTTTGGTTTCTGGTTCCCGTGGCCAGTCACAATGCAAAAACAGGCCAGAGTTCAATGGAAGCCAGATCCCACGCCTGGAGCAGATATGGTGCATACCATCAGCTTCCTATTCTTCTTCTAAGAGTAACTGTTCCTCGGACTCACTCTTTTTGGAAGGGTGGAGTGTATTAGCCTTAAGATAAATGTCTTTATCTTAAGACAGGGCTTTGGGAACAAAAACATGCCTCTTTGGAAGGAAGAGTAAAAAAGGAGAAGGGTGGAGCAGAATAGAAGTTTGAATGGAGGTGGAGGAGAGCATATCAGTGTACCCCTGGAGGAAAAACTTTGACACACAGCCCAAAAACAAATGGCCTGCAGGGCTGTCTTCCGAGGATTCTGGTATCATCCTGCACTTGGGTCAGAAGCAAAGATGCCCACGTAAAAAAACATGGAACCGAACAGAGGAAAATATTCCACCAAAGATTTTTTTGTTTTGTTTTGCTTTTATTTTTAAAACCACATTGTTAAGGTATGTTTGACACGTAGAAAGCTGTGTATGTTTAATATACACAACTTGATGAGTTTGGGGATAAGTATACACCTGCCATCAAGGCCATAAACAGATCCATTCCCTCCCAAACTTCCCTCCCACCTCCATTATCATGATGATTATTATTGTATATTTTTGGTACATAGGGTAAGAACATTTAACCTAAGATCTACCCTCTTAGCAGATTTTAAGTCTATATTATAGCATTATTAGCTATGGGCACTCTGCTGTAGAGCAGATCTGCAGAACTTATTTCTCTTGCATAACTGAAAGTTGATACACTTTGATTAGAATTTTGAAATATGAATGCAGGTCAGCCAGACCAGTCTCCCTGAAAAGTCATTAGGCCTGCAAGCTTTGGAGCAAGGGGCTTGTTCCATTGACTTAGCCCACCCAGGATGAACACAATCTGTTGTATTTTCTTTTAGTCCTCACCAACCTCCCAGACTTTCCTCCTCATTACAAAAAAAAAAAAAAAATGGAAGGTTCCTGCCCACTGTAAAAACATTCAGATTCCTCCAAGGACAACTGTTAGGAATCTGACTGGTATTCCCCAGGTCTTCTTTGCTTAGCAAAATTGGTCACCATTCATTAGCACCCTCTATTCCTGGGGGAAAGGAGAATCATTACATTGGGGAGTTTCTTGAGAATTCCAAACAATCTAGCAGAGGTGTCGATGAAAACAGTGCTTTTTCGTGCACCTGGGTGGCTCAGATGGTTAAGCGTCTGCCTTCGGCTCAGGTCATGATCCCAGGATCCTGGGATAGAGTCCGGCATCGGGCTCCCTGCTCAGTGGGGAGCCTGCTTCTCCCTCCCCCTGCTTGTGCTCTCTCTCTCTCTGTGTCAAATAAATAAATAAAATTTAAAAAAAAAAAAGGAAAGAAATAAAACAGTGCTTTTTCTCAAATCCCCTAAATTTTCACAGGATTTAAAAACAAGAGGAGTGGGGAGAACAGAGTAAGTTCCATGATGTATTTGGAATCACCTTTCCCCTCATGTCCAACAATTTGGCTAGTGTTGATCAGCCAACCATGCTATGTACACGACGACTCTTCCCCATGGGGAGCTTGTGTCTCAGGTGGTTCTTCACCAATCTTCCTGAAATCTTGTCTATCTTCTGATATAATAGGCCCTAGGAGTCCACACCACATGCCGCTCAGAATGTCTAGTCTTTTCTGATGTCTAGCAGTGAACAGAACCTAAATGTCTGCTGGGACGGATAGCCAATGTAGAAACCACAAAATCCAGTGGCCCAGGCCACAGGTATGCATCCCTGCATGACCACAAACACTGCATCAGGAATTCTCCGGGGTAGAGGATAATAGTATTAGTAAAACAATGAGAGCCAACACTGGAGTCCTTAGCACATGCCAGCATTATTACAAATGCATTGTATATTTAATCCTCACAGCAATTAAGTGTTTATTACTATTCTCTTTTTAATATGGGGATTGGGGAAACTGAGGTACAAAGAAGTTAAACAACTTGTTCAAGGTCTCACAGACAGTAAATGACTAAACCAGGATTTAAACCCATGTAGTTCAGTCCCAGACCCTGCCCTTTTATCCGTTATGCTATTCTGAAGAGAACCAAACATCTATGATTTCAGATAACTGAAGCAGTTAGATCTAAGTCCATCGACTCTGAAAATGGAGATTCCTCACCTCTTCCAAGACCTTCAGCGGGTTCCTAGGAGTAGAGCAAAGCAGTCGTCTTTGAGCAGTCTCTCAGCTTGGTCTCCTAGTGAGTTGTTACAGATGCTGGGTTTTAACACCCAGCAGCCACCATATTGGATGTGTGTGCCAGAAGCCAAGTTCAATGCTTTAAAGCGGTAGAAATACCTTTCAGAAGGGAATGCACCCCTCCCTAAGGGTCCTTACCCTTTCTAAGAATTCTCTTTTATGGCATCAAAAGGGGATAGGAAGACAATAGATACCCCACTACCACAAGTTTGGTATCACTAGAAAGGCAAATTTTGGTATAAAATAGTAGCTCTCTTCTAGTGGCTTACTCTGGAGCTGCTTGGCTGCCTCCTGTTTCCTACAACTCATGATGAAATTCCACAGTGCTTGGCAAAATTATCCAAGGATCACAGTTGTCCCTGGTATTTACAAAGCCGCAGGATTAAAAAATAGGAAAGATCAATATAACTGATAGGTTTGAGAACAAAAAAGGTCACATTGCTTTGGTTTGTTTTAAATAAATCAAATTAAATCCAGATCTAGCCACCACTCAACAAAATTGATGAGAAATCCAACATTGGTCAATTTTCAACTTCAAAGGCTCTTTTCTCCTATCTTCAATGACATAAAATCTTAGGGATTTGCATAATCCAGAGTAATGAAGGAGAATTTAGGTTCTCAGGCCCCTGTGTAGTTTTTTGCTCAGGCCTGCATGGATTCTTTGAAATTCCTGCTCTGGCGTCATTCCCCTCTCTCCATAACAAGCTCAACCTCTGGAGCCTTTAAGGCCGAGATGCCTGAGAGCCTGGTCTACACCAGTACCATACAGCCCAACTTCCTGTGGGAGTTCACATACTCTGCACTGTTTTCAACAAAAATCAGTTCAATTTTGATACTAATTACCTGATATAACAGCAGACCCCTACAAGTTAAGGACTCAGTCCCACAAGACTGCCCTCCTTTCAGAAACCAGTTGCAAGTCCCAGGTTGTCACATGTACTTCTAAACAACTGGCTATAAATTAGAAGTCTCCATGACCCCATTTTCAGGTTCTACAATTTGCTAGAACAGTTCATAGAACCCAGGAAAACACTTTACTTGCCCTTACTGTTTCATTATAAAGGACACAATTCAGGAAGAGCCAAATGGAAGAGATGCATAGGGCAAGGCAGGAGATAAGGGTGTGTGGGCAGTTTACACGCTCTCTGGGGGTACCGCCCTCCCAGGACCTCGATGTGTTCACCAACTCAAAAGCTTTCCAACCCCTGTCATTTAGGGGGTTTTATGGAGGTTTCATTATGCAGGAATGATAGATTAAATCCTTTGGCCACTGGTAATTAACTCAACTCCAGCCCCTCTCCCCTCCTCAGAGCTCGGGGCTGGAGCTTAAAGCTCTAATCCTCTAATCATGCTTGGTTTTCTGGTCACCAACTTCATCTTCAGCTAGCAATCATCTCATTAGCATTCAAAAGACTCTTATCACCCCAGATATCCCAAGGGTTTTAGGAGCTTTGTGCTAGGAACTTGGGACAAAGACCAAATATGTATCTTATTATATCACACATGGTAATCTGGTCTCTGTCCCCTGTAGTGCTTATAATTTTCTGTCTCCCCTTCCCATTCTTCAGAATCATCCGCAATCAGGCTAACCTTATTAGTCCTTGAAGTACACAGTCTCATCCTACCCTTCCTTATGACAATATGGTGGGCACACTTGATAGAGCTTCTCTTTATGTTATTGAGAGAACACTACATATCACTTATTGTGGTCAAACCTGGTCTAAGCACTCTCCGTGTTTTAAGTCCTGTAATGCCCACAACAATCCTATGAAGTAAATACAATTATTATCTCCATTTGACAAATGAAGCACAGGGAGATTCAGTAACTTGCACAAGGTCAAAGAGTACTGGAGCCAGGATTCAAATTCTCTACTTGCTCTGAAGTATAAAACACTGCTATCAACTCCCTGCTTCACCACCCACCTCAGCAAGAAGTCAGTCCTTTAGAAAAATAGTGCTGTTGTCTCTCATCTGAGAGAAAGAAGAGAGATGCTGCATTTCTTCCCTGATTAGTCTATAGCAGAAAAAAGATGTCATTGCTGTAAGAAACTGAATTTTCAGAAAATCATTGGTTAGAGAAACAAATATCCCTAAGGCTCAGAGTCAGGCCACATCTCCGAGACACCAAGACGACAGGAAGAACCTGGGCTGAGTTCAGTGATTCAAGAAGAACAGGCAGGTTTGTACCTTGAGGAAAGAGCAATATGAATGACGACAAAGAGCACCAGGGTCCCTGGCAAATATTACAACAGCTGAGCATTGTCCTCCCTGACATCTTAAGAACAACATAGAGGTTTGAGTAGCAGTTTACTCCAAGGGCAGCTGTAACAACTAAAGCAGGAGGCTGAGGCTCATTGGGATGGGCCACACCATGGACTCCAGCACCTGTGGTAGGAGCCACAAAGATAGAATCTACTGGAGCTGTCCCCGTGTTTACTTTAACATGAGGCCACTGGCAGTGATGGTAGCTCATTAGAGAGCTACCATTTTCCAGGAGCACTGTAGTCCTCCAGCCTCAGGAGGGCGCACTTGAGTAATAACGCCACTGTTGATGTGGCGCAAACAGGACTGTTATTGACTGTTGCGTACTTGTTGTCACCCTTGGAGTTTCCTAAACATATGAACAATATAGTGTATGGGGAGAGACTGAGAGATTAGAGAACTACAGAGAACAAGGCTTTGGAATCCAACAAGCTTGGGTTCAAATGTGGACTCTGCTATTCCCTTGCAACTTGCTCTGGGTGAAATTATTATACTCCTCTACTTCCAACTCTAATTTGTAACATTGGGGCCTATCCCTGTGACTATTGCTTGTACTTAGTGAGATAGTGTTTTCCAGTTCAGTAATTCAATGTTTCAGGCATTGTTAATACCTGGCAAATGATAGGAGTATTATGATTACTACTTCTTAAATCTACCTTACCTTCATTTCCTAATCTGAAAAATGGTGTTGCCTCACAAGGCTGTTGGGGAGAATAATTAAATACAGTTAATAATTCAAAGTGCCTTGGAGTGGGGGCACCTTGGTGGCTCAGTCAGTTGAGCGTTGGACTCTTTCAGCTCAGGTCATGATCTCAGGGTCCTGGGATCGAGCCTCGGGTGGGTCTCCGTGCTCTGCCAGAAGTCTGCTTGGGATTCTCTCTCTCCCTTGGCCTCTCCCCCACTCCCTCCCCCCCATCCCCTCCCCCCCACAACTCGCATTCTCTATCTCTCTCTAAAAATAAATAAAATCCTTTTTTAAAAAAGTGCCTTGGAGTGGAGGCACCCACACTATACAGATTTCTAAAAACAAAACAAGCACAGCTCCTTCATGTACCTCTCCTCCTCAAGTGCCCCAAGCACCCCTTTTCTTCATGAGGTCTTGCTGCAGAATGATTAATTTTTCTCATTTGGGTGGAACTTTTTTGAAAGGAGAAATACAATGAAGCCTTGTTATATTGTTTGCCTGTTCCCATATTCAACATTTCCCTGCCTCTAATGTTCCCAGTTCCTAGAAAAATGAAAACAACATGATTTTCTGTGTGTCTTTCAGTCTTCAAAGAACTCTCCTGCCTGCCCCTAGCAGGGGAGGCCTTGGACATGTCTTTATGCTGTTGTTTAGTGACATTTTGCATGCTTTTTAACAGCATTGGCTTCTCCACCCGCATGGGTTCTAGCTCTCTTGACAATGGTGGGGGTGTTTTTCATTGTTCTTGCAGAAGGCAGACATTTGGCTGCTTCCACAGCAGCTGCTCAACTTCAGCAAAGATAGAAATGTGAGGGTACAAGATATCCTTTAAACAGACTTCCTTCTTTTTACATTAGGTTGAATCTTTGAGGATTGACCATTATAATCACATTGTGGTTTTAATGCGATGGTAAGCAGTAACTCTATTGTTGTTATTGTTTAAAGTGTATGTGCTTCCATGCAGTTTTAATACTGCTGATGGTTTATTTGACTGATGCCACTCAAATTTTGACCTTTAAGAGTCTGTGCCAATAAAGAGTTCAAACTGGAAGCAGAAGACCATTTAATTAGTCTTCACTTGTAACAATCTGATGAGTTGGGTTAGCTTTAAAACAAAAAGGTTCAGTTGCCAACGAAGGATGCTAATTTTATACATTACATGTGGAGAAGGTCCAGAAATAACCTTCTTACAACATGTTACTTGGAAGCCAAGCATTTCAAGTCCACTAAATTAAAAGGTATAAGCATTCATGGTCAAATTTAGAAAGCTACTAAAATCTCAAGAGCTTGTTTTGAAAGCCTATTTTGGAGCAGTGCTCTCCACTCGGCTTTTACTAAAGTCCATATACATGAGTTAAAAATTGTATTGTATCCAATTTACATAAGCTTCCTAAACTTGCCCTGTCCTTCTTAGCTGTTAATGGCGATAATACTTTCCTTAGGTTTATCATTTATTGCTGCTCACTCATTCCATGGCATGTTATATTCAAAAGTATTATGAGAACATACAGAATGGTGCTCCCTAGGGACCACTTTCCACTTGACTAAGATAGCCTTCACACTCTAAATCCTATACATAAAGGCCCCTAATAGGCTGACTAACATGAGGATATAATTTAGTGAGAGAAAATGGAATATGATATGAACACAGAAACACAGAAACATCCACATACTCTTAAAAGAAGAAAGAAATTGTATCAGCAAAGGAAGTTATGATACAAAAAAGAAAATCAATACTGAATAAAAACAATGATTTTATTGAGTTCTAAGCATTTATCTAAGTGCCATACATATATTATTTATTCCTCACAAACCCCCAATAAGCTAGGTTTTATTATCTCCATCTTATAGATGAGCAAAGTAAAGCCCAAAGAGAATAAGTAGCTTGACCAGTGGCACATAACAAGCAAGAATTTTGAAATCTGAGCTCTGTTGCATAAAACAACATCAGCATGGATAGAGCACAGGTGGGAAGAATAGGAAGACATCAGATAAGGTGAGGTGTGGAGGCAAAGAATCACTGGGAAGCTTCTCATTCTGGTTAAACATTTGCTAAATTTAAACAATATAAGAAAATTTTCATTCTTGTGCAAGAATGACACACAAATTCATGATAAGTCCCATATTTTTATTAAATATGCATAGTAAAATTTCAAGGGTAACCACTAAAAGAATAGAATTAGAGTGTATAACTTCCAAACCAAGACAGGAGGAAACATTTAATAAGAAATAAACAAAATAAAAAGCAAATGCTAAATCATCATTTCTTTAAAGGAAGGAAAGGACAAATAAGCATTAAAAAAGCACAGAAAAGAACATGGTAGATCCAAATGCAAACACATTAGTAATTACAATAAATGTATAAGGATAAAATTCTCAAGTTAAAAGAAAAGGATTTTCAGTTTGGAATTTAAAAATTCAGTATACACTGCTTACAAAATAACACTCAAAATATAAGAATATGGAAAGGCTGAAAATAAAGAGATGGAACACGTACACCCAGAATACTAGCAAAAGATATAACTATAATAATAACAAACAAAATAGATGCTAAGGCCAAAAAAAAAAAAAATTCTTAAGGATAAAGAGAGTGTGTTAGTTTTCTACTGCTGTATAACAAATTGTCACAAACTCAGGCTTAAAAAAAAACACCAATTTATTATCTCATAGTTTCCATGGATCAAAAGTCTGGCACAACATGGCTAGGCTCTGTGTTTAGGGTCTCATAAAGTTGATATCAAGGTGTTAGCAAGATGCATCTCCATCTTGACTAGGGAGAGCTTTGTTGCAGGCATCTTCTGATTGTTGGCAGAACTTATTTCCTTGGTATTGAGATTTCTGTTCTTTTGCTGGCTGTTAAAAAGGGACCGTTTTTGGCTCTGAGAGGCACTTTCAGGTCCTTGCCCTGGGGTCCCTCCCATCTCAGCAACAGAGAACTTCCCTTGCATCAAATCTCTGATGCTTTAAATCTCTCTGGCTTCTGCTTCTACTCCCAGCCGGAGAAACTTCTGCTTTGAAAAGGCTGTGTGATTAAATTAGGTGCACCCAGATCATCTCTCATCTCCCTTTCTTAAGGTCAAATGTGCCATAACATAATCATGGGGTAAAAGCCATCAAATTCTCAGTCCTAGGAATTGTGGCAGGGTATATACAGCAAGAAGGTGGGAAATCTTGGGGACATTTTAGAATTCTGCCTACCAAAAAGCCATTAGATGAGGACTATGCCAGGGGAGGGGACCTATTCTTGGACTAAAGTTTCAATTTTCCAGGAAGATAAAAAAATCTAAATGTCTGTGCATCACTAAATATCTCAAAATAGTAATCAATATTTGGTAGAAACCCAGAAGAAAATTACATATCCATGATCATAGTGGGATGTTTCAATATACCTGTCCCAAATGGCCAAAAAATTAGTAAAGCTAGACTATTTGAAAAGGACAACTAAAAAATTTGTAATTCTGGACTTCATGGAATATTGCAATCAAAGAAAACATTGTTTTTAAGCAAACATAGAACCACTACCTGCTAGCAATAAATTGAAACCTCAGATAAAACGTGAAAATTTCTAGAAAAATGTAACTTTCTCAACTTTCTCAAGAAAAATGTAACTTAATCAACTTTCTCGAGAAGAAGTCTGTATAAGCCAATAACCTCTAAAGAAATTAATCAGTAGTTAAAATATTTCTACAGTCCTAGATGGTTTTTTAAGTGAGTCTATAAACTTTCAAAAACAGTAATTCCAAATTTACCCCAAACTTTCCAAAATAGAAGGGAAAAGCAGATATTTTCCAATTCAATTTATGAGTCAAGATTTGATATCAAATCTAGACAGAGGAGAGTATAAGATAAGTCATTTTTAAATGTGAACATAGATAACAATGTTATGGCCAAAATGATTCAAGAAGCATATAAAAAGATAAAACAATGTATGGCCAAAATGATTCAAGAAGCATATAAAAAGATAATACATCATGATCAGGTTGAATTTATCATATTTGTATAAGGACTGTATAACAAATATAAATTACACCATTAAAAGATTTTTTTAAAATGTGTATATATGGTCTTTTTGATATATGCAAAACAGGCATTCGATAAATTTCAGCATTCAATAATGATTAAACATTCTTTTAGCAAAATAGGAATACAATTGTAGTTTAGCCTGATAAATGCTGTCACTGTAAAGGTTAAGCAAATGTGTCTCTTAATGGTGAGAATATTCCTCTAAAATGAGGAACAACATAAAAGTGCCCACTACCCACCAACTTTATTCAAGCTTGAATTTGAATTCCTAGTCAGAGGAATAAAACAAACAAACAAAAGGATTTGAAGATATAAAGGCCACAAAGAAACAAAATTATCAGTTTCAAAGAGGATGTGACTTCAATAGAGAAAAATTTCCAAAAATTATGGATAAATTAGTCGAAATAAGAGAGCCTAACAAGATGTATGGATTTGGGATCCTTTTAGAAATAATAAAATCGAACACCTATCTAGCACTCCTTACAGTAAATTCCCTTGATAATTTAATGGAATTGGAAAAATTTTGACATTTTTGTCAAATTTTTTTGGTCAAATGTCAATTTTGACATTTTCCTACTACACCATTTTTGTAGAAAGAAAATTATGAACCCATACTAGGATTTCCCTGTTTTCCCTCTGCAAACCTGGTCCCATAAAAACACTTCACAAAAAGGGCTTTCATTGGCAACTACCTTTAGGATATTATCTCTGAAAGACTATGTGAAAGACAAAATATAACAGTTTAAAGTAATTATGGAGAATATATTTCTGACCTCAATGTATGAAGTCTTTCTTAAATAAAACAGAAAAACCTTGACAATGTGCGAAATGACTGACAAATTAAACTACCATAAAAATAAGATCACCATAAAGAGTATGAGAAGACAAGTCACTAAGTGAAAGAAGATAGTTGCAATAAAATTAACAAAGAACTAATTTCCAGAATATATAAACATTCACAAATCAATAAGAAAAAATTCAAACAACCCAAGCAATAAAAAAATGGATAAAAGGTATAATCAGAATCATCTCAAGTAACACATAAACATGTGAAGATATGGTGTCTTAGGTCAAGTAACCCAAGGAAACGGACTCTGGAGATTGAGATTTATATGCAGGAGAATTATTGGAAAATCCTCTCATAAAATGAAACATAATGAAAAGAGATTTTTGCAATATATAAATTGATACTATATTTGTCATATAATATAACATATATGTGTATCATATATTGGTACAACTATGCAATATGTATATTACATACACATTATATGTATTCTTTTTTTTTAAAGATTTTTTATTTATTTATTTGACACAGAGAGAGACAGTGAGAGAGGGAACACAAGCAGGGGGAGTGGGAGAGGGAGAAGCAGGCTTCCTGCCGAGCAGAAGGCCCGACGTGGGGCTTGATCCCAGGACCCTGGGATCATGACCAGAGCCGAAGGCAGACACTTAACGACTGAGCCACCCAGGAGCCCTCATTATATGTATTCTTAAGGAAACACCAGGAGGAGGCCCATGACAACATTTGCAACGTTTGTGCTAGATGATGGTATTGGGGACTTTCTTTTAATATATTTACTCTCCTATATTTTCTAAAGTTTCTGCAATGAATATATCTTTCATAATGAGGAAGAAGAAAAATAGACGGTAACTGAAAATACTCACTGAGGGAGCAGTGGGGACTGGCCTCTAGAATTCCTCCTAAGAATAGGACATAACTGGGAATAGAGATAAAGAGATGGGGACTGGGGTGCCGATTGCACCAAGTCCAACTAGCCAAGGAAAAATCTGCTTGAAGTAGTCACTGTTTCCTCAGACATCTTACATAGTACCTATGCTCATGTGTTGTGGTTTCTCAAATATAGGCTTTTCATGTCTACACTGTGTGGATCAAAAATTTCCATGGAATTGTTTGCTCTTTGAAAGCAAACGTTAAATTTATAGAGTTCTAGCCTTGGAATATTAAAAGTGGAAAGACAAAGTTGAGGAAATTTAGAAACACAGAGAAGATAATTTCTGTGACTGAGTGTATACTGAAGCTCACAGGATTTAGAACAGTCATGTGGGAGAACTTTTAGAGGATGAAAAATTACTAAACATTGGAGCAGACTCTTATTTGTATTTGGTGGGGAAAGAAAAACAAAGAACAAACTATTAAAGAGTTTACAGGATCTCATTTCCAAGACATCCTTTCAACATCGAATAAGTAACCAAATATTTTGAAGGCATGGATGGAAGCTAAGTTTAGAGGATAAGACATGTCTGGTGATCTAAAGTCTTGAAATGGTTTTTGCTTGTTTATAGAGTAAAAGAAATAAGAAATAACTTTATATATTACTATGAGGTGATTCTCAAGTTGTACTTGAAGTAAAAAAAAAAGCAAAGAGGATAAAAATGTGTATATTAAGCTACTGTTTATCTAAAGGGGGTAGGTGTATATATATATATACATATATATATAACATATACCTGGGAGATTTTATTTATTTATTTAATGAACTTACATTTAACTTACATTAAATTTGCATTTAATAAGCAACTAAAGGGTTAAACTATAATTTGATTTTTTTAAAATATATAATAACCTATGGGAAGTAATTTAAAAAACACATTACATATGGTTTACAGAAAGAGGGAAGGCATAGGGGACAGAGATAGATGCTAGACTTTATTGAATTTGCCTTATTTGTAGATTTAGCTTTGGCACCATGTAAATATTTTACACAATTATAAAATAAAAATAAGTTTTTAAAAGTATTTTTATTAAAAAATGACACAAATAGACCTAATGTATATCCAGTTGGTGGCATAGCAACAAAGAGAGAAACAATTCCAAGTGATATACTAAAACACTGTAATTTAACCACTCTGATAGGATATAGTCTATGTACAAAAAGAATTTAAAACAATTATCTATTTTTGGTAATCATATTATTGTTGGTAGTGTAAGTATTGCTATTCTGATCCTGCTGTGAATATACTGTGGGATAAAGCAATTGAATAGTTATAAGATAGTCCAATTCCATAATTTCTGGCATTGTTGAGACCCAGGATTCTTAAATCAGATACATACTTAAGACTGAAGAGTTTAAGTAAAAATTCTGTGGTCCTGAACTTGAAGTGGAAGCATCTCTACGAAGTAATGGTATACGTATATCGCCCAGTCCACTGAGAAGATCTAGAAACATATCCCAACCCAGTAACAATGATCAGTCTTAGTGTCTAGATTGTGGTATCCAAATACCATTTCCCACTAAAGGAGTCTGGGCCCCTTCCGAGGTCGCTGATTCCAGCTCTGAGGCAGAATGTGCACAGAATGAGCCTGGAATGTCTTGTAGCAGAGAACAAAGAAGCGATCGAAGATTACTAGCAACAGGTCAAAAGTCTCCTCGTCAGGAAAAATCTTCAAAATATAAAAAACTTTAAATGTAGAAAACACTTCAAAGCCATTTAAATCCATTTTACAATGGTACTTAAAAAAATAACCATTGGACTATGCTAGAAAACTATTTTGAAAACTGATAGATAAAAGGGAAAAATCAAATATTTTATCCCGCCTTTCCTATATGACCTGTACTACTGAGTAGCCACTAATAAATCAGGGTAAATTTTTCTCTTTATCGAATTATTACCACTCATACATGAAGAATCACAATATTTTCCAAGGATTCAACCACTGAATCTTGATATTGGTCAATAACGACTGTTGATATGACATAAACAGAAGCAACCAGACATGGCACGCCTCCCGCTACAAGGAAGACATACTGCCAATGAGACTGTTTTAGCAAAGAAATCAAACCCGAACTGGAGTAAGTCTCTAATATACAGAATGTGCATATATACTATGTACTAATATGCACAAAATGCAGAGGACATAAGAACATGTTCAAGGACACCACAGGGATGCAATTGTAAAATACAGACTGTGGGGAATCTCCACACGACAAATAACCATGCAAGGGATAAATGGAAAGAGAAGAACAATGTATGGATCATATTCAGATTCTGCTTCGAACTAATAAACTAAAAAAAAAAAAAATCACAAGACAATTGGAAATGTTAACAACTAACTGGATATTTGAAGACATTAAGAAATCATTGTGATATTCTTAAGAGAGAGAAGGATTGTGATTATGTTTTTAAAAATGCAACCTAATTCTCTAGGAGGGCACTTATATTTGAGCTGAAGAACAAAAGGATTTATGGAAAGTGCAAAGGAGAGATATGCTAAGGAAGCTCCTTTTTTTTTTTTTTTTTTTTTTTAAGTTTCAAGAGGATATCTATAGAATAACAACAGATGTCCTAGGAAGCATGCAAAGCCTCTTTCTCTCTGAAGATTCTAGGGCTATTCATAAACTGTTCAACTCTTTTATGTCATCAGCAGAGTTCCTCCAGTGAATTACAGCCTTCTATCCACTTTGGGACCATCCATTACAAGATGCAACTAGCAGCCAAGATACAGTTGGCTCATTTCACTAAGTGTTTTCATAAACACATTTATAATGAGAAAGAAATGCATTTTTATCAATACTAAACCGGGGCTGCAGAGAACTCCCCCCAATTATTAGGGAGCGACTATTAATACAGGAGCGATTTGCAGAGCCTTCTGCCTACCAGATAGTAAAACAGCCCCCAACCCTGCTAGCTTTTTAAAATCTACTAAACAATGTGAAGCCACAGTTTCATTTTTTCTTTCTGGCTGGAGATGGTGGAAATGTTCATCACCCAGTGTGAAGTAATATGTGAAACAGGTGTTTTATTCCCTAGCAGGTAAAATGGGTTTGATTCCTGTGAGATGTAGACATTTCAAGGCTACCAGCAAGAGGTCCAGATGGTGTGTATTTTCATATCTAATATTATATAAAAGATTTCAAATGTATCCTGACTCTTAACAAAACCATAAATTTACAGCTTATTGCCATGCTGAACAGCTCTGGTAGCTACTAATTAGTACTACTGTTTTCGCTTTGCTCTTCCAGGGATCACTAGCATATCTGAGCCTTTCATTTTTAGCTTCCGGTGAAAAGACAAAGAATTCCAGGGTAGGAACCCATCTCACTTCAGGGCCAGCTGCATGCAGAACAGTAGAACCATAGGGGATACACAGATGTTTCCAGAGCCACTGGGGGAAATGAGGGTCAACCTTTTAAGGAAAAGCACTTTCAACTTGGAGGGCAGAGGTCTTTGCCTTGTTGTTCCCAATTTGGTCATGGAACAATTTTAGAAATATTATTGAACATATTTTAAGAATAATGACACCAAATAGCAAGCATTATTGCCAGTTTATTAAGAGACAGGCAGTTTTCAGATTATGCTACATAAACTCTTGATATCCTTAAATCGTCCTTGGAGATAGCAGTCAGAGCTCTGTGTGACCCAGGAGGCAACTGAGGCTCAGACAACTTCAGCACCTTACCCAAGAGCCAGCACAGGTCTCACTAGCAGCTGAACCCTCACTCTGAATAAGCCCAGAATGCTTCCTCTTTTCTCTGTAGCCTGGCAGTCCAGAAGGCCCAGGGTCCGTGGTGCGCATAAGGAGCCCCGTGGTGAGAGTTACGTGGGATTTGTAGACAGCACTAAGATGAAGAAGGGAAGTTGAGTCAGCAAAGTCACGGCGCAGGGTTGATTCCACTCTAAAAAGCAATGGTCTGGGTGGGGATGAAGGGTAATGAGGCAGCCCCTGGTTCCTAACAGCCATGGGCGACGTTTAACCTCCTGATCCAGTGCTCTGGCCTCCCACCCTGATGTGCTAATCAGTGTATCCCTCACAGTTCTGTGAAAGGAACACTTTACTTCCTTCTTAATATTTAATATGCTATACAGAGTGGGGAGAAAGAGAAAATACACGGTAAAACTGTACGAGCTCCCATTGTTCATTTTATGAACAAGCTCTTGCTTTCTGTGGAGAAGAGTCAATAGGGCTGATTTCTTCGATCCTGATACCCCAAGGTTTAAGCTGCATTGATACCAGCCAATATAAATAGCCCAATCCTGCTTCCTCCCCAAGAGCATGAAGAGGACAAAGTAATGTAGAAAGAATTCAGGCTGATATTCAGCCACTTGGCTTGGCCATAAAACTGCTCCTGTGAGTTTTAGTCTGTCCCTTCACCTCAGTGGGGCTCAGTGTTCTCATCTTCCAGAAGCCTGCGTGAACTATGCATGTACCTTCGAAAAATCAATAACTTAATGCACATGCCTGTAGCTTCAAGGAGTAAGTTCATCAGAATAATAATAACATGATTGTTTGGTTGCGGGGGGGGCATGATTGATTGGAGAGAAACACTTTAAAAGAGGGATTTTAGAATCCTTCTTGTGAAAATAAAAGCATGGGTACCATTCACCATAATCTTACTTGCAAGGCAGACTCTAAAATGGAAAGCTAACATAAGAGAACCCTAAAGAAATCTGACCACATTTCTGGGCGAATTTTGTGGAATGAAGCGCACTGTTCATGCCATTGAAACGTTCGAGGTAATAGAGACATTGGCATCTTAAATTTCTAGAGGAGCCAAGGGGCCATTGCATAAATAACTAAAGTCCTTAATTTTTAACTTCTACAGTAACTCTTGCAGACAAATATAGCTTGGCTTTTACTTATCTTTTCAGTCTGGTAGTTTTTTTCACAAGTGAGAAAGATCTTGACCAACAAGGGTCTAAATAGATTTTCCACTTCCGCACTCCACCAAATGCTGAATGAATCCTCCGTCTTCTCTTTTCTGTTTGGATGCGCAGAAGTCACCAGTGAAAGGCAGGGGTAAAACTGAGTGGCCCTCCACAATGAGCAAGCCATCTCCCCCCAGTCTAATCCCGAGTGTATGGCTTCAGATTCCGCCTCCATTTCTCCATGATTGTTGAGTTTTGTGCCCTATCTTCTCCCCCTTTATTTCTGCAATATTTGCATTTCATGTTCTTACTCTCTTAATGCCTGAGCAATTTGAAGCTCTCATATATAGGCAATTCCCAGATCTCGTTCCTAAAGCATTGTGATTCCCTTTCAGCTTTTCAGAGGCACGTGTGCTGGGAAGGAACCGAGCCCTCCCTGTCAATCCAATTTGTGATAAGGATTTCCCCAGGTGCACCCATTCCATGGTCCCCGTGTTGCTTTGTGCCTGGTTGGCATCCTTTTGGGGAGCATTTGTATTGCTTTTTCATCTCAGAAAAGATACTCTAGTCACAAACCAGTCATCTGCCTGTTAAGCTGTATTTAGAACAAATCACTCTGAAGCAAAACAATGACAACGACAACAAAAGAGCTACACTTATTTTTTTCTAGACTTTTAACAAAATGTTTGATGTTGTGGAGATTTCCAAACAATTAATGTGAAATTGGGGACTGTTGTTCACATGATTTATTTACCACATAGAGAGAGCTCAGCTGGAGCGCTGCTGTGGCGGACGGTCCCTAGGAAATTTTCGCGGGGAGTTGGAAAACCAGTGAACTCTTTCCTAAGAAGCTGTGCATTTTCAAAGGAGAAAAGTAACCAGGCATCCCAGGGCTCAAAAACCACCAGGTACGGGAGAGTCCACCTCATGCCACCAAAGGGGCCACACAGCTTTGAGCACTTGATTCCATATTCACAGCTGGTCGGTTATTTCAAACAGGGATCTCTTGCGGGTTGACAAATATACTAGTGTTTTGCGTGGCCTTTCGCGTCATAGATCGGGGGCCTGTCCTTGTGCACATGTGTGCACATCTACGAAAGAAGGCCAAGAGAGAAGGTTGGACAGCAAGCACATTTTACAAAGGTGAAAGACCCGAACCTGGAAAATCCCAAACTCTCATAAACTCGACTAATCCCAAATGAAATACTCAAGAAGAATCCAACCGATTTCTCTTGAGCCGTTTTTCAGACTCTCGGTCCAGGTCACGTGAGGTGGGCCAGATTTCCATCCCACAGCGCAGTGCAAATAGAGGCCAGGAATAAAAAAGAGCAATGGTACCACCCAAAATAGTAAAAATGAAATAGAGAATGTGTGAAGTTAGATGCTTGATTTATGTGTGGAAAACCAGCACCAAGAATATTGTTATGGGCCTGGCTCCTGGAGGCAAGATTTGTTAGCAAAAACTGTCTCTAAATATTTATGCTCAGCTAAATAATTGCTAAATAATTCCAGTTCTCAGCTGGAAATCTAGGATCAGGACTAGCCGACATTGGTAGATCTGTGAGATGGTATATTGGTATTTTATCCAGCAATACTCTTGTTCAGTGATACTTTTAACTTTCAGCATATAATTAATATCCTTTTACAAAAGGCTTTTCACAGCCCCACATAGGAAGGCTTTCTTTGGAAATATTTCCCTAAAATAAACAAAGCACTTAAAGCAGTCCATTCCATAGCATTTGTTTTCGGGTTATTAAAGACGTATAGAGTTTTGGCTTTCACACTGTGTGCCTCCGTGGACTCTTTCATTTGCTGAGCCTTGCATATGGAGCAGTGCACTGAAAGTGGGATGGCAATGGCCTTTTTCTTCGTCTACCTTCCTGAGAATTGGCATACGTTTCTAACATTCTTTGGATGGCCCTGACTGGTGCTTAGCGAACCCAAGCTTAAAAGCAGGACTCCAGTCTGCAGGGACTCTAGAAGAAAATATTTTGTACGAGCCAAGAGATAAAGAGGAAGCTTCATCTCTTAATTCAACTGCCAGAGAAACACCGAGAGATTCTCACTTTCTTCTCATATTAGAACAGGGGACTGTTGGCGGGGTTTTGGCCCAAAATAGAAATAGTCTACATTTAAAAGGCATTCGTTGAAATGAAATCCTGTACTTACATGTCTTTTTTTTTTTTTTTTTTTTCTCTTGGACACCATAAATCTGCTTAAAAAAATCATGTAAGGGAGATGTAGAGTCTAACGTGGACTCTGACCTAAAGAAGTTCTGTGATAGGTTACTTCCCCTCTTCCTTTCTTTGAGCTCATTTCCTCATCTGTGTGTGAGATTGGATGTGACATCTGGTGAGCCTTTCCAGTTAGTTCTACCCTTTGATAATTCATCTCTGGCTTAAAAATCATGCTGCAAAAACAAAAAATAATAACGGGGAAAACCGATGAAAGAGACCATCTCCATTGGAGACTGGGAGGGGCTGATGTAAATGTTTTATTTTTATGGTGTATAGAAGAAACTTTGACCTTGGCCTTTGATTTCACTATCCCTCCCTTGAGAAGCCCCATCATGAAATGTTGGTAAAGAGCAAGGGCCCCAAAGTCTCCCTGCTGACTTCCTAACCCATGTGACCTGCTTGCCGCCTGGGCAAGTTACTCAACTTCTCTATGCCTCAGTTTCCTCATCTGTATAAATGGAGATAATGAAGTCAGCCTCAAAAGGTCACTTGAGGATTAAAGAAAGTAACATAATGGAGCACAGGGCTTGGGACAGAATAAAAACTCAGTTAGTGTTATCTGTTGTTACTCTTTTCTGACTATAGCATTCTGAGCTACAGGAAAACAATGTATCAATGTTAACCAAAAGGTATTTTGAGGAAAGGATAAAGAGAGAAATTATGTAGCTAGAGCAAATAAATGTATACGGTTTCCTGTGCTGTTTTTTTTTTTTTTTTTTAAGAGACTAAGAAATAGGTTTTTCTCTCCTTACCAGACAAGAGATACAGAGATGAAGCTTTGCAATCTAAAACAGATCTATTTTGTCCACTAATGCAGAAATAACATCATGTGCATTTCCAAGGCTCTGGATCTGTTTAAATCAATTAAGATAAAGTTAATGTATTTTAATATCTGAGCTCTTTCCTTATCAAGATAACTCTGCAATGTTTTCTTCTCATAACCCAAGGTGATGAAAAATAGACTCATTTATTCTATTACATCTTATAACTGTGGCTTCAAGAATTTTTTTGTTTTGTTTTGTTTTGTTTTAGTCAGGAAGCTACAAGCAGACTTTACGTGCCTCTGAAACTGCTGTCGGTTTTCCTACCACAATACTCAAGGGCATTTGTCTCCTTCAGGCTGCTATTGTTTCCAATGTGGAGATAAATGTGCACTTGATAAAACTATTTTAATGATGCTGATGTTAATACTTTGGTAGAATACTTTATCTGCTAGTAATAGCTTTAAAGAGTTTGTTGAGATTTTGTCATCTCATACATTTTAATAGAATATTAGGTTTGTAATTAGCAAGAAAAATACAGTAGATCCACCTTCACTTCCTTCACATTCACATAATGATTGCCAGTGGAATGTTTGCTGTTTTGTACCCTTTGTAGGCCAATCAGTATTTCGGTGAATGGAGAAGTCTGAAGCACAGAATTGTAGTGTAAACAAATGAGAAACATTAAAAGTATGCTAAATATTATAGCCAGTTGATTATGTAAATTTAAACAGTGTAGGGGAAAGGAATTGCTTATTAAATTAGTCTGTTTTTAGTTCACTCTGGCATTGTTTATTATATACCATAGCCAGGTATATCATAAATAGACTACTTTTACAACCTGGAGGTTTTAGGAATGCCAGCCGACTCATGAAATGGTGTATGGGCTTGGAGGCCATGATGGAGATAACTTATCTTATGACCATTTTCATTATACATCGTACAGACCAGGCCTTCTGTGGGGAGCAGACAGTGGAGGGGGGTGGAAACCAAAAGGCTCTGATGCATAGTTCATTCCAATATGAGCACCTGTTACATCAATCTGGAAATTGGTTGATTCTTAGCTACAACCTCTTAGTGGTCTTCACAGAATCAACAGCCTAAGGTTTTCTGCTAAGAATTAAATGAATACATTCCACACACAGTAGACTTGATTTGCCAACTGTAAGAATATGTACAAGTTTATGACTCAAGATTTTGGAATACCAAGAGAAATCTCAATCAAAGTGATAGAGAGGCCTGGGAAACATTTACATTGATGGGTCAGAAACTCAATTGCAATCTTGGAAGGGGAGCCTGATCACTCAAGCAGGATACAGTTTGAGAACTGGTAATAGAAAAAGAATAACCAATAAATAGGATAGAATAACTATTAAAGAGGCATTTCTGTTTTTTAGAAGTCAAGAAGGATAACCCACATCAGACTGTTAGGAAAATCCATCTTCCATGATAAATCCTAATTTTGAAGACTTCTCAGTCTACCAAGTCTGATGGTATTAGACCTGCATGTTCCATTTCTCAATTCCTCAGATTTCCTAGTAACTCTGATTTGCATTTGGCATTCAGTCCTCTGCTTTTTCTCTACTTAGAGGTCATACCATCCACCAACCTGGCCCCTTTAACGGTGTATAAGAATAGAAATTCATCTGTTCTTCCCAAGTTCTAGCTCCATGTAGCTCCTGTTCCCATAAGCACTCTCCCTTGCATCTTCTCTCTGTTGGCATAATTCCTTCCCATCTGCCCCCCACCTTCATAGATAAAAGGGCCTTCTCTTGTTGCAACTCTGCTCCTGTATGTTTGCATCTATTTTCTCCTGTTTAGCCACTGAGACTCTTGAAAAAGTCCTTCACGGTACCTGCTTTTGTTTTCTCAGTGCTTGCTTATATCCAAAGCCCATACATTTTTTTTTTTTTTTTTAAGATTTTATTTATTCATTTGACAGAGAGACACAGCGAGAGAAGGAACACAAGCAGGGGGGCATGGGAGAGGGAGAAGCAGGCTTCCCGCCGAGCAGGGAGCCCGATGTGGGGCTCGATCCCAGGATCCTGTGATCATGACCTGAGCCGAAGGCAGACGCTCAACGACTGAGCCACCCAGGCGCCCCTAAAGCCCATATGTTTTGATTCTGGTGCCTATCACTTCATGGAAACTGTAACTTTGAAAGTCACCAGTGACATTTTCATGAGCAAATCCAATGCCTTCTCTCACCTCGACTCTCCATCTTTCTGTATCATGTGAGTCTATGCCCCACTTTTCAATCTGGAAATTCCTTCCTTGGCATTCAATCTCTGATTGTAATCTCTGATTGCTGCTTCTATGTTTCCTTTGCTTTTCAAAAGTACTTCATATGTATATATGCTGTGTATATATTATCCAGAACTTTAATGAGCTGAGTATGTGGTAATTGCCATTTTACAGATGAAGAGGTAGAGGCTGAAGAATTTCAATAACTTGCTCAAAGTCACATGCCTCATTACTGGTGGAGTCAGGATTTGATAGCAGGTTTAAATCCAAAGCCTTGTCCTGTATAGTATTCAGCTAATAACTTCAGAGGACTCTGAAATGTTTTCTTCTCAGAGCCCAAGGTGATGAAAACTAGACTTATGTATTCTATTGCATCTTCTAACTTGGCTTCCAGAAATTTTTTTAACTAGTGAGGTTGTGGAGCCATGAGCAAAGTTACTGGAACTCTTCCACCTTCCGAGCCAGCCTCTTCATCAACAAATCTACCTACATCTTGACCCTCATTTTCTGCCTTTCTTCCAGGTACAATAGAAGAGCAGTGCCTTCCATTTATGCTCTGGATCCCTCTTAGGTTGCTTTCTTAAGGTCTTCCCTCCTCTTTCCCAGTTCCATCATTGTTTCCTCTGCTATTGCGTCAGTGTAATAAACATGCAAGTCTGCTCTGCTCCTTCCCATTCTACAAGAGGTCCTCTTTTGTGACCATGTCCCATTGCAGCTTCTGCCCCATTTCTGAAAAGATTCTCAAGAGTCAACTATCTCCATTACTTCACTTCTCATTTATGTTTCAACCTGTTCTGTTCTGGCTTATGTCCCTACTACTCAACTGAAACCACTTTTGATTGGGTTTCCAAAGACTTCCTGGGGATGGCTTCAGTGAGACCCTCACTGTAGATCCTCATTCTACTCTCCTGCTCAGCAATTTTCCAGCTCTTTGATCTGCTGCCATGCCGCCACATACTCCTGGTTTTCCTTCTACTTCCCTGGCTTTTCCTCTCCTTCTACCCCACTGTGAAATGCTAGAAAGAATTTTGGTGAATGGAGAAGTCTGAAGCACAGAATTGTAGTGTAAACAAATGAGAAACATTAAAAGTATGCTAAATATTATAGCCAGTTGATTATGTAAATTTAAACAGTGTAGGGGAAAGGAATTGCTTATTAAATTAGTCTGTTTTTAGTTCCCTCTGGCATTGTTTATTATACACCATAGCTGGATATATCATAAATAGACTACTTTTACAACCTGGAGGTTTTAGGAATGCCAGCCGACTCATGAAATGGTGTATGGGCTTGGAGGCCATGATGGAGATAACTTATCTTAGGACCATCATATGGTCCTTTTTTATTTCTTCTCTACCTCCATTCATCATTGATGATTTCATGCAAACTTGTGGATTTAAATACCACTGATTTGATGGTAATTTCAAAGTGATACATCTGACCTTAATTTTTCTGCAGGCTCCAGGTCCAATTATCTATTGTTCAACATTCTGATTCAGACTTTTTTTTTTAAGATTTATTTATTTATTTGGTGGGGGAGGGGCAGAGGGAGAGGAAGAGACAGTCTTAGGCAGACTCTGCGCTGAGCATGGGGCTCAACGTTGGGCTCAATCTCACCCCCCGGAGATCCCCACCTGAGTGGAAACCAAGAATTGGCCCCTTAACTGACCCAAGAGCCCTCCACTGATTCAGATCTTAAATGGCATTTTAAGCTTATCATAGCCAAATGAGAAATCATGTTAATTTACCTCAAACTGGCCCCTCAGTAATCCTCCCAGTCTCAGTAGATGGTATTCTCACCCCCTCAGCTCCTCAGTGCAGAAATCCAGGGGTCATCTTTGGCTCTTCCCTCTTCCTCATACCCGACATCTAATCCACAAGCATTCCACTCATTTCAAATAATATTTTGCTTCCATCCTAATTTCCAGTTGCCTGCCACAGTTCTAGTTCCACTCACCTTAATATCTTACCTTTGAACAGAGATCTTACCTTCCACCCTTGCCCCATCCAGTCTGTTCTTCACGCAGAAGCCTGTATGTTAAATCATTAATCAAAACATGTCATTTCCTTTAAATCCTTTAAGGTGATTTCCCATGCAACTTAGCATAAAACCCTACTCCTTCTCGTGGCTTCCTTCCCTCCTCTGTCCTGTGCCCCTTACTCCCCCTCTCACAATCCTGCAGCCACATTTACTTCTTTTCTATTCCTCAAGCACATCCCCTTCTTTCATGCCTCAGAGACTTTGCACATGCTGATTCCTCTGCTTTGACAGCTTTTCACAGAGTTGGATTCTTTAAGTTTTAGTTAAAATGCACTCTTGTCAGAGATGTCTATCTCGATCACCTAATAAAAAGTGGTCATCTCACTCTCCAAAGGTCTCTATCACATCCTCCTGTTTATTTCCTGCAGAGTTTTTATCACAGTCTAAAAATGTCTTCTTCACTTAATTATTTATTGTTTGTTCTCTGTCTCCACCCTCTAGAATGGCACTGAGAGAACTTTCTGCGATGTTGAAAATGTTCTCCTCTGCTATCCCATATAGCAACTACTAGCCACATGTGGTTATTGGTCACTTGAAATTTGACTAGTGGGACTGAGTAACTGAATTTTTTATTTTAATTAATTTAAGTGTAAATGTAAATAGCCACATGTGGCTACTGGCTATCATAATGAACAGAAAGCCCTCAGATGTATGTTCCATGAAAGCATGGATCCTTGTTTAATTTGTTCATTGTTATACCCCCAGTGTTGACAAAAGTGCCTCATGATGCTCAGTGATATCTGGTTAATGATAAATGAGTGAATGAGTGATTTCTGGTGGGGCTGAAATTCTGGGAGAAAAAAGAATGGTTCCTAATTGTGGCATGCTTTGCGAGTAATATAACCCTCCTTCCAGAAATGTGTTTGGACTATATATGCCTTTCCTGAGTTCTTTAATTAGGATTCCAAGAGAAGAACCCAATATTGTAAATTAAATTTTTGACCATGTTGAAAACATGCTTGATTCTTTTGCTGTGTTTTGTTAACCAGTGGTACAATTATGCTATCTGTGGAGTTATCATACGTAATTAATGAATTAATCAATTTACTTAATTCACAGGCAGAAAGATATTCTGTTTTCTAGTGTTGTCTACTAATTATGCAGTAAATCAAGGCTTTGAAGAGTTTCAACAACCATTCATTTTTTATGAATTAATCTTTCTTTGGCTTTCTTCTCTAGGGGTGAACAAATAATGCAAACATAGACCCAAGGATACATGAAGTCTGAATGCTAAGAGCAGGCAGGGATGTAGCTGAATATAAAAAATATATGGAATTAATTTTCAAGTGTTGTACTAATGTCATTGGGCACAGACAGGGTCAGTCTGTGCCAAGAGCAGGCAAGACCCTGCAGTGCAAAGACAGATAAGTATTAAGGCCTTGCTTTCTTAGAGAAAGATGCTAAATTAAACATATAATCAGCTAAAAAGAAACACACACACACACACACACACACACATGAATAAGAATATACAAGCAATAAATATAATAAAAACCAGAATTCATGGCTAAAGTATATCTTTGCCAATTTTGATATTAATATCTACCTATGAATAACTACCACTATTCTGCTGCTATGCTAGCATTTTTTGAGAGCCTACTGTGTGTCAGGAACTATACTAAATGCCTCACATACCTGGTTTTATTTAATAATCAGATCAATTCTATGTGATGGATATTAATTTCTCCATTTTGTAGGGGATAAAACAAGCTCAGTTTAAACCCATAGTTTGTGAATGGTGGAGCTGCAATCTGTCCCCAAATAAATCTGATTAAAAAGCTTGAGCTTTTAAAAAGAAAAAATTCACAATCTGGTATTCTCTATGGCATTCAGATACAGACACATGGGAGTTTCTAGGTGTGTGGAACATGATCCAGTTTTGAATATAACATTTTCATAAAGTTGTCTCTGTTTTTCTGATCCAGTTGTCAGTTAATATTCATGGTCTAAAGCAACAGGAAATCAGGTCGCATAAATTAATAAAGTAAGTTCAGTGTGAAGCACTATGAAGTGGTGAGACCTGCAGCAAAACAAAAAACCTATGCCCATCCCATGGCATCAAAGTTCATTTTAAGCTGCTGTTACGGATTGAACTGTATCTCCCAGAAAAAGTATTTGAGGTACTGACTCCTAGTACCTCAGGATGTGACTTTGTTTAGATAGAGGGACACTGCATGTGTAATTAGCTAAGATGAGGCGGGGGAGCATGGTGGGGCCCTAACTGACTATGGCTGGTGTACTTAGAATAGAAGAGACACAGAGAGGGACATAGGGAGAATGCCACGTGAGGACAGAGATGGCAGTTCTGCATCGACAAGCCCAGAAACACCGAATAATGCAGGCAAACCACCAGAAGCTGGAGAGAGGCAAGGATAGATTCCCTACAAGTTTCACAGGGAGTGTGACCAGGCTCACACCTTGATTTTGAACTTCTAACCTCCAGAACTATGGGAAAACAAATGCTTGTTATCTCATATCAGCCCGTCTGTGGTGCTTTGTCACAACAGCCCTAGGAAAGGAGTACAGATGCCCTGAAAGGACCATCCATTGTCTAGATGAGCATCTCAAATATAGTTGATTTGAACCAACTGAAACTCTTGACACAATGATCTACAGGGCAAATATAGTCATTGGTGATGAACAAATAAAAGCAAACTAAGGCATAGCTCTGAATTTCCCTGATCTTATATAACAACTTAAAGAGCGTTTAGCATGTGCGATATACTGCTCTGAGTGCCTTGTAAGTTTTAACTCATTTATTCCTCATAAATCCTCTTCATTAGGAATCATTACAACCATCTCCATTCTCTACAGGGGGAAGTTAGACACAGAGCAGTAAGTGATTCCCACGGTCACACAGTCAGTAAGTGGCAGAGCTGGGAGCGAACCTAAGTAGGCTGGTGCTGGAGTCCATGGCCCTGACCATGTCCCATGCCAAGGAACCTGAAGATGGACATCATTCATCATCAGTACTCTGACTCCACCCTCAGTGACAGTGGCTGTAGGCGAATGTTACACTTCCCCTGCATCCGTCCAGTCTGTCACAGGGGTTCTCATTGCCATACTCCCTTCAGGGAGACTCAGTACCTTTTGATTTGCTTCCTTGATATAGAGAGGGAGCAGCATTAGTTCAACTGGTCCTTTTCTGTAATAGCCCTGACTGACTCAAAGATCGAAGGAAAGAATTCTAATGGTTGCTAGCAACATCTATTCCAACCGTATATTAAAAATCTGGGGGATTAACTCTCCGATATATTGGATCTACCATGAGGCAGAGTGGAGTCAAACTCCCTCTAAGTTTTTCCTTTTCCTAACACACAGTTACCTCGATATTGTGGACAGGCCCTTCTGGAAGGGCTACATGGAAAGTGTGCAGTTAAGCACCAATCGCATAACAACATACCTTCTCTTCTGGGGGTTGTGCCTTTCTTCCATGCTTGGGACTCTGGGTCTATAACTGACTCAGGTCTCTAGGGGAAGGTCTCAAGTCGGACTTCTAGTCACCAGACCTAAAGTGGTTTTGATTGCTTATTAAATAACTCAAGAAAGACTGAAGGGTGGTGGTTTATTAATTTTAATCCTTACAAACCCACACTTCATTAGGCACATCTGAGGCATATCTGTAAGTCAGAGTAGCCTAAAAAATTCTGATTCCTTCACCAGCCTTGATGCCTACATGCAGTTGGCATCTGGTCTCCCATGCTCACTAAAGTTAGGGGGGAGTTCTACTATAGTCCTTTTCATGAGTGCTGCCATCCTAGAGAGAAGAACCAAGAGTTCTTTCTATGATCTTGTGCTCATGGTTTTGCTGAATGAGAGAATCTTCTGAGCCCTCTAGAAAGGCATAAGTGGGGAGTGAGTGGGCAGAAAGTACCTGGCAAAAACAAACCAGCATTTCAACCTCTCTGTCTTCAAATTCATTCCACTACATCTGTGGTTCTTAAACTTGAACATGCATCAGACTCTCCTAGAGGACTCGCTAAAGCAGAAGGCTGTGTTCCACCCCTAGAGTTTCTGAAGTCTGAGAGTCTACATTTCTAACAAATTTCCAAATGATGCCGATGGTCCAGGAACCACACTTTGAGAACGATTGTTCTACATTAAGTCATAGGCTTTCTAGCCTTTCAATATAGTTTACCAAGGAAAGTATTAGATCTAGGTTTGTGTTTACCACCTAGAGAGTTTTTAGAACCACAGCCAGCTGTCTGAGCTAACACACTGAAGGCAAACATTCTGAAGGCACAATCATACCAGACAATTCAGATGAACCCATGCTTTTTGATCAGGTACCCTCAAAATCCATCCCCATAAAGAAAGCACAGACTTTTATGGAACATATTAGCAAGGCGTGCAACTTGTCTTTGCTCTGCCTCTGGATTTCTTACCCCAGTCCAGGCTGAGATCAGATTCTGAATACTGGCCTGTAACAATCGCAGGGGTGGGCGGAGGCAGTGTGTGTGTGGGGGGAAGAGTGGGGGAAGCTATTATAAGTCTCCTCCTTGCTTCCTCCAGTAACAGGCAGTAAGGGAGCATTTCATGGGATTTTTCAAAGGGTGTTAGTGGATTCAGGGTATTGCAAGCACTCTGAATTCTCTCCAGGTGTCACCATTCCTATTGTGAGGAGTCAGGCCACTACTTAACCTTCACATAAAAGCTTTATGTGGCTGTGAATTCAACTGTCATAATCCAGCAACCTTGTGAATCTTACTCTGGGCTTTGTTTCCTTGGCGGTCTTAGACCCTTACTTAAAAGAGGTAAGACAGTCTCTGAATTTCATCTGGGGCCTTGAGGCAAGAATATATGTATTTCAATTTGCCATCCTCTTACCTTAAAGACAGTCAATGACAATTTTACTCCAGTCCCACCATTCCTCGTGCCTTTTAAGTTGTTCTGTGAATTGAAACACATACCCTAGATTTTCATTCCGAATGGACATAAAATGCCGAGTATTCAGAGACAACAACTTACTTATTTTGCCATATTGTGTCTCAGTGTCTTTTGCCAAATTACCAGTTCCAAATATTACATATTTTCCTGATGGTGTTAGCTGTCCCCTACTCCATATTTCAATTTTTGTATCAGGGTACTTTGGTTGCAAACAAAGGATCCCAAGTGAGGAAGAAAGTATGGTCTAACTAAATGGATATCAGATAGCCCTTAGAACAGGAGGAAAAGTTCAAATTCAAGCTTTGTAAAGTACTAGAACCAGAACAGCTCTGGAGAAGTAGGTAGCAAAAGTTAACAGGCAGTCTCTTGAGGGGTACATGGCCAAAATGAATAGGCTGCAACTAGTTTTGGTCTTTGAGGAGCTGTCTTTGAGAAATCCAATATTCACATTCCAGGAGGAAGGAGACTAATACCTCCTTAACCATGTGCCTACTCATTTGCCAGGAGCTGTCATGTCACCTTGATTAATAGTCTCACCAATACTGTGTTCAGTTAGGGACGAAGCAGATTTAGGGATGTTTATTCCCAGAAGAAAGAGGAAAAGATGCTGAGCAAGTAGCAGTATGCAGTGTCCACCCCAGTCACTGGTTATAGTAAATACCTCCCTGCTATGTGAATGGGCTGTGTAAGTTGTGACAGTTTTACATATATTCGGGATCTTTATTTTACCCACATTTTTGGCTTTGGGAGAGCCTACTTTCTATACTGTCTTTGTTCTTATTCTGGCTACTGTGAGTGCAAAATTATATGTACCTTCTTAATAAATCACAGCATATTTTTGGGACAACAAAATGAAGACGGACACAAGTGGGTTTTAATATCCAAGAGTGCAATAGTGTAAATCTCCCTTTAAACTTAAACCATATGGGTTTACAGAGCAGTTGAAAATAAGCCTGAAAGGCATTAATAGCCTTGACTAAATAGAAACAGACATCAAGCTAAGCACACAGTCAGAAAACCAATGGGATGATAGAGATGTACAATAAATACAATCAAAAAGACTCAATCAAATATAGAATGCAGCACATCAAAGGTAAAACCTTTACCTATTATTAATTATGACAGTAATTTCTATCTCATAACATTTCACATAGCAACTGTAACCAGGAACATCTGCATTTTAAACTGAAGGTGCCTCATATGCTAAAGGGAGGCAGGATGTAAGCACATCTTCCAGGAGCTAAGAAAAATGGTTGCGTGACATCCAAGCTTTCGTACATACCACCTCTTGCCTTAATATGATGGTGAAAAATAACATCTTCTATAAACACAATGGTACACGATTCCAAATAGAGTCTGGACAAGAAGAAAAGGTGATGTAAGGGTCCTAAGCTTCTTTAGTTACATATTCTATGTGTTAAATTTCAACAAATGCCAATAAAAAATAATACCCTCTTTTCATAAGTATCATTCAACCAAAGTATGAATAATCATAAATACCTTTTGGCTAGAAATAAACAAACAAAGACAGTCACAAAAGGCCAAGAATTCTTTGATAAGCAGGATTTTTCTTTCATGTCTGTTCAATCACATTTCTGCTTCCCAGCATTCCCTCGTGTCCTTTTACACAAATCTGCAGAATTCTTGTACTTACTTCTCAAGCCCTTAGCCCCATATCTAGGGTTGTGGTCTCCATGTTCACTGGCTAAAGCCTTGTTCTTGATTTTTTACAAAGTAAATATAGTCATATGAAAGCTCCTGGTGGTTGAGCTAATTTTTCCTGAGAAACCATTAGTAGGTGCTTAGCTTGGGTATCTGGGTCATGGCCAGTTTCCTATAACAACTATTAATAAAATTCATCCCTTTTTTAGGGTGTATTGTCAGCTGAACACCTACTAAGCATTTTACGTGTGTCACCTCTAGCTTTCCTTACTCAAGTTCTATCCAGTAGTCCTGGCGGTGGACATCTTTTGTTTTGGTAATTCTCTGTATGAGCCCCACCTTCCCGAGGTGTAAACAAAACATCTGCTTCCCACAGGCTGCTTTGCAGCTGGGGTAGAGCTATGTCAAAAATTCAACCTAACTGACCCATGGAAGAATGCATTCAAGGGTACCTGGGTGGCTCAGTCAGCTAAGCATCTGACTCTTGATTTCAGCTCAGGTCTCGATCTCAGTCGTGAGTTCAAGCCCCACATTGGGCTCCGTGCTTGGGGTGGAGCCTACTTAAAAAAAAAAAAAGACTGCATTCAGAATTGAGTGATCTGAGATAACAGGCTCTGCACTGGGGTTGGGGGAGGCAGCATTCATTTCGCTGGTGTGGTGGAAGCAGAAATGGGTGGCAGTGGTGAATTCAAGAGAGTCCTTGTCAACTTGGGCTCCAGAGGAATCTATACTAGTGGCATTCTTATTCATCCAGTTCTTCTTCTTGGCTTTGGGTGCTGTTCACTGTTCCTGAAACTTTAGAATTGAGCCTGTTACTTCATCGCTCCTACAGATGCTATGAGCTACCTAATATCCTTTAAAATATTCAATTTCACCTTAAAATAGCCAAAGTAGATTCTGTTACTGGCAACTAAGACCCCCTGAGCAATATAATACTATTTGTATTATCCTCCTTTTAAGCATGAAATAAATGGAGGCACATGGAAGTTAAGTAATTTTTCTTAATCCTACACAAAGAATGTGTTGGAGGTAGAATCGAAATTAGTGGCTTTTTAATATTTCATACCCTAAACTCTGTCCCGGGGATAGGCTACATTTTGAATTGTTACCAATCATACAGTCCTTGGGACATATTTATGTCTGATCCTGTTCAATGACAAGTTTTTTAGTCCGTGACAACATGGTATGCCATGAGAGGAGGAAAGAAATCATAAAAAAGAAAATGTCTTCATGGTCTCGAGAGTTACACTGCAGAAGCCAGGGAAGAAAGTGAAGATCCTAAGTAGTCTGGGCTAGAAGAAGGAGAACAGATTTGCAAAATAAAGGTTTGCAGATTACACTCTTTTTCAAAGAGATTTCCATTTGAGGCACGTTCATTCTGGTCATGTCTTTTGCAAAGCATAGGCTGAAAATCAGGGAATACCATAGTAGGTGACAACAACACTCCTCAAGCTATCATATCTTCATGAAAGAAATGCAGGTCTATGTCTTGAGGTACTCGGTTCAGATAAATTAAAGTTGTCAGAGTGTGCGCTGTCTAATTTGCTTCTAATTTTCTAATGATATTGTTCCCCTCCACCACCACTGCCATTGTAGCTTGCGTCCACGATTGGAACACACAGCCCTATTTTTCTGTGTCATGAGGGACTCTTCTGGCTTGCATCATTAGTGAAGGCTTCTGAATCCCTTCTTGCTTATCTTCCCCACATATTGTTTGGAGTTGGAGTTATATAACTCCCTAGAAATGTTCATTTGACTTTGAATTTGGCTTCTTCTCAAAGATTAGTAAAATGAGTTTTGAGACGTCCATGTTCTGTGAATAGACAAACATTCTTGGTTTCTAAAAATTAGCAACTTTTGTTTGTGCTCTCAGTGAATTGCTTTGTGTCAAGAACCTTTTATTGCCTTTCCTTGTTCCTTTATTAATTAGATATTTAAGTGGGTCTTTTAAAACTAAAGTTCCCATTATTATATTTAAATTATGTTTTCATTATTATTATGTATGAATTATCCATCATTTTTAAACTTCAATTACTTTTTTTCAATGGGGATTATGCACTGCATAAGGTGCCTGAAAAGAATATGGTCCAAGTTGGTAGAGATGGGTTTTCTCTTTCTTAAGGCCTCTCTAAAGACCATAGGTTCAGAAACTTAAACAAAAATTCCCAAACTGCTGACAACCAGGCTATGGTAACAATCAGGATATACTCAGGACAAGAGAACTCATTCCACATCTTCTAATAAAGGGAAGTTTATAATTAGAAAGACACTGTAAGAACAAAAAGGAAAGAGGAGATGGTGAGAAGTCCAGATATTAACAACAGCAAAAAGTTGCTCTCATCCCTGAGGCTGGAAGGACAGATGCAGGAGGGGTCACCGGATCCCAGGTGCCCAGGCTTCCCTCTAGAGAGCGGACCCAAGAGGACATGTAGACGCTGCTGGAGACACAGCTCAAAGCAGGGAAATGGGGAGAAATACACCGGGTTTTCCCTTTCTTCCACGTCCACTTCCTGCCAGGACCTCCCACTGGTGGGGTCCTGTTGAAAGCCAGTTGGTAAAGGAACCTGGGAAATCTACATCTCAGTCCGCTGTGACACATAGCCAAGTGAGAGATGGGAGGGAAGTCCTCCGAAGAGCAAACAGCAACCTAAGGAAAAGTCTGGAACTAGGATGATGTCTGAAACTACTTCCCCTTATTCTTTTGCCTGTAAGTTATTGAATGGATCTTTCTAGAGGCAACTGTTCTGTGAGGGCTCTCACTGTACAAAAAGCTGTTCTGATAATACACACAAAGCATTCTCTCATGTCATCAGATTATAGTTATTTTTTAAATATTAGTTTATTTGCCTTGCCTTATGATGAGCTATTTATTTTTCTTTCTTCTATATATAGAACCCAAGATAGTATCAGTGCTAATGAAGTCTTATAATAACAATTATTATTAGCATGCTCTTATTCCATAAACTGGCAAGTTTCCGGTACGCCTTCAACTCCATTCCCATTATTATAATCATGTAATGTCTAGCAATAACATCACATTAAAATTTCAAAGAATTTTTCTCTGTTCCCTGACAAAATAAAATCTTTACTTGTTTTACAGATTATAATTCCTATTTTTAGTCATCACATGGGGCAGATATAAGGAATTTTTCTGGTTGATAATGCTGAAGGGAGTAAAAGGAAAGTGTGGTAAAGGATATTTTAGGGAAGTGCTGAGTGATGGTCAGTGACCAAGGTGTGCCAAAGGCGAGTGGGGGACAGCGGTGGGCAAGGGGCAGCTAGTGACAGGGAGCTGTCAGCGAAGACGGAGGGAGGGGGCAATTAGGTTATTCCACATATATTTAACAAGCCCCCACCACATGCCAAGCACTGTCCCAGCTGCTGGCAATAGAGGGGAAAACAACAGAGACACACACACTATGTTTCTGTGGATCTTATATTCCAGTACAGGAGGAAAAAAAAAAACAAAGCAAGTTTAGAATCTATAATCGTTTCAGGTAGTGGTGTTATAAAGAGGAGGCAATATTTGCTGAATGGGTCCCTTGAAGGCAATGGCCAGGAAATTCCTCTCCGAGATGGCTTTGCTACCGAGACCTGAATGGGGACCTCAGGAAAAAGCATTCCAGACGGGACATAATCCTAGAAGCCACAACAAACTTGGCATTTTTTGAGGAATCCAAAGGCAGCCACGTGGCTTGAACACAGTGAGGGAGGGAGAGAGGAAATGGGTTGGCTGCTGCAGCAGCTGCATTTTATTAAACCCACAAATTAGGGTGGAACCATTATTCCAGGATGACTGTTAAACAGATAACACTGGGATTGTAAAGAAGGAATTCCACTAATGCATGGCATGGTGGTAGGTGCTTAGAGGACACAAAGATGAATATGGCACAGTTCCCGCCTCTCAGGACACACAGCTTGAGAGAGAGAGACCAGAATAAAAAAATGACTCAGGACAAGAGAGACACATACACAGTGCAATGGTTGTGGAGAAGAAAATCATTCAAATACGGCAGTAAACCACTAAAGAAGAAGACATTATTTTCATAAAGAAACTGAAGATGGATTGTGATGCTTCAAATGTAGAATGAAATAATTCAACTTTGGGCAAATGTGACAAGGGACCATTTATGCCTTTCTCTTATCAAACCAGAATGTGGGTCATAGAATTTTAGAGCTCAAAGGAACAATAGTTATCACTGAGTTCAAACCCTTCATTTTTCTAATGAGGAAATACAAGAGGTCAAACTACTAGCTCAAGGTCAGTAAACTGACACCTGCCCATGAATCTTTCTAGAACGTATCTTGCTTCTTTTTTGCATATGATAATAACATGGTCATCAGTATCAGCTTTAACCAATACTCCACATATTCTGAAATACAATTTAGGGGTATGGTTCATCTGATTTCATTCATTCATTCATTCATTCATTCAACAAATATTTGTGGAAAATATGCCTTTCACATGCCATTGAACACCAACTTTATGCTAAGCATCTATATGCTACTGAACATGTTAAGCTAATCATTGCACTCCTACACAGTGAATCAAAAAACCAAGTTAAAAACATACAGTTGTTATTTCCTCTTAACAGAATGTAATGGAAAGTAAGAAGTCATTATAAGTAGAACCATAATTTTCCCAAAGCATGACAGTAATTCTGGGCTTCCTGTCTATAAATAGGTTGGTCCACTCTAAATGGACCCCACTGCACTTCTTTAAATCACAATTACTAAGTAACCATCCACAAACAGCTGATGTTAGAATTGCATGATCTAGATGAGCAAACTTCATACTAGGGCATTTAAAGATATGTCTGTGGAATGACTAATAGACTATCTGGAGAGTGAAATCCTCAGCTGCTCAGAATTCTTAGCAGGTCTCTGAATTCTGTCTAAAAATATTGGCAGCAACATCTGCCCTCATTGTCGACGCATGCTGAGAAGGCTTTAATATTCACCCAGAACAGGTAGGCTCTTGGCTTTCAGGGTGGTTGAATAAAGATCCTCTACCCAGCAATCTGTGTAGACTGCATTTAAACTTCCTTGGAGATACTGAAAACTGCTAGAAATTTAAATTTAGGTTTCTGGAAGATTGGTATTTGTTAACAAAATTATTCATTTGGAGTCAAGAGACACGTTCGAACATCACCTGTGCAACGAGCAAGTCCATGGCTTTGAATGTTCTCCTCTCCATCCCCGTGTACATTTTACTTGCTCTCAGGGCCACCCATCGACCATTTATGGATGGTCTTCTGGTCCCTGAATGTATCATATATTTTCTAACCCCAGTGCCTTTGCTCATGCTGTTTCCTCTGTCTGGAATCTCATTCCCTTGTTCTTGTGCCTAAAACAAAACAACATAAAACAAACTTCTGCTTATCCTTAAAGGCCTAAAAGCTCAAAATTCACTTCCAACTTTCATCAGGAAAAATGATCACATCACGTCTTCCCCAGTATTCTATAACTTTATTATGTACAAAGGCTTACTATGTGCCATGTCCTTCATATGCATTTATCTTATTTAATTCTCACAATTATTTTTCTTCATTTATAGAAGTGGGAAATGAGAACCAAGGTCAAGTTGCTAGCAAGTGGTAGAGCTAAGATTCAAACCTATGAAGATTTGGCTTATTTTCTATCTATCTGGCCCCCACCAGCCAAGCATATCAGAACTAGTTTTATAAATCTCTCCTTATACTACGGAATGTGAACTCTTTGAATGGAAAGACCAAGATTGAGTGGAGCTGGAGCCCGAGAAAAAAGATCAGCTCATTCTACAAACTTGAGTTGGCATTCTACCCTGTTGGTGGCAAGATTGAAATCTGTTATAATAAAATAGTGATTGATTGGGCAGGTTTGGAATTAGAAAGCACTATTTGTTGTGAGCACACAAATTTTGATACTTCTGTTCCTTAGTTTTTCTATCTCCAATCCCTAAGACACGTGGTATTATGTATCATTTTGCAACAGGTCTGGGAATGTTTCTCTCCCATTTTTCTAGAATTACTCATTTATCCAATTAATACTTAGTGAGCGTCTGTTGTGTTGAAGGCATTATAGAGAGTTCATAGAGGTATAAGTTTAAATCCATGCCCTCAAAAACACGCATAAGTGAGATAAGACATGTATACATATAGCTATAATGGAATTTTGTGTAACTATTCAGTTTTAGGGGAAATACCACTTACATTTCATTGATACAGAGTCACACTTTCAAGCCATCATCAGTTTGCAATACATTTCCACTGCCATACCTAAGAGGAAGTAAGTTGAAAGTTGGAAGGAAAGGAAATATACAGACAAAGCAGAGAAGGGATGCTCATGTATACGAGCAAAAGACAGACATAAGACATCATGGTAGTTCCGAATAATAGTTCCAAAACTCATTTTCACTTTTATTGCAAATGGCAAGTTTAAGTCAGAATAGTTATAGTCAAATGGTGCACCATCCAAAACTTGGCCCCAAACGGTAACAATATAAATACATAATGCTGCCTCCTCCCACGTACACATGGAACTATTTGAGGTCACCAGCATCTCACCGGTCTGGGAGATTTTTCTGTTCCTATAGCTCTCGCTCTCATTCCTTTAGGCAAATTAGCAGAGCTCCGTCAAAATGCATCCTTAATTCATAAGCAGATAATACTTGGAGCTGGCAAGTCTCAGAGCTGTGTGCAGTGCTGGCATCCACTCCTTATTCAACACACCAGCAACTGCTCCATAGCCAAATCCCCCGTTAAGTCCTTCACCACACTGCTTATGTCTCCTGTAGGGCCTCCAGAATATATTTTGTGTGTATCATCTCTCTCCGTCCAGAACTGGAAGCCCAACGGTATTGGTTAGGACAAACGTTAGTTTGTTCATGGGTCGTCTCTTCTCATATTCCATATACTCATTTACCCCTTTCAACGCATGTCCTACTATTACCTCTGAGAGACATTTGGGAGTTAGTCTCCACTATCACTTCACCAATGATTAAAGAGCATGAAGCTGAAAATTACACCTTTTTTCTTTTTAAAAGAGCATTTAGAGGTAAAGAATTGTAATTTCATGAAGGCTTCTTTATTCTCATCTTTTGGTTGTAAATGACACTATACATTTGAAACTCTGAATTCATATGAAAATGATCCGCAGGACCGTAAGGCCCTTGGGAGCAGAAAGTGTGTTTATTCCTTGCACCTCACACAAAGCCTCCAAATGGGTGCTCAGGGCATTTGGGTTGAATCCAGCCGTATAAGAAATTGTGGTTCATTTTGTTTTACGCTGCAGATGGAAATCCGCTAGTAATGTTACCCAAGTTTGGGCGAAAATTCTTGGATTTTAAAGAATCTAAGTAGCAAGAGAGACAGTATGTGGAATGGTTGGAAGAGTTTTGCCTTGAGCTCCCAAATCCGTGGAGGAATCCTTTAATCAACCTCTTCTGTTTCGCATCCCTCCCCAGTGCTATGGATTCTACCCAGTACAAACAACCTACCAAACTGACACTTGGATAAAAAGACAAGTAAAAGTGACCATATATATGTATATTTTAAAAAATCAGCAGAAAACGGTGCAACCTCTTTCACTCTTTTTATTTTTAAAACATTTTTAATTATTTTTAGTAATCTCTACACCCAACGTGGGGCTTGAACTCACGACCTAGAGATCAAGGTGGCATGCCCTCCTGACTGAGCCAAACTGGCACCCCTCTTTCACTCTTGTGATAGCAGAGCATTTGACCTTTGCACACTCCTTTCCATAGCCTCATGATTTACATGCATACTTAACGTTTGTCAAGTATATGATGACTGCAGGAAGATATGGCAATTGTGGAGAGTGGAGAAGGGGTGAAGTCCTGATGTTCCTTTTTGTATTCACTTTATCAGCCAGAGGAGTAAGTTTTCCCCTGTGGCTCCCTTCAGCTTGGTTGTCATTTTTCAGTGGTGAAAGCTCCATCAGCAGACAGCAGCCTCTTCAACGGAAGAAAGAGGACCTGCCACTTTAAATTTTCAGGAGGCAACTGGCATTTTATTATTTACGTATTTCATGTCATTATGCTGGATAATATAACAAATGATGCAATCAGATCCACGGGAAATTTAAAGTGGTGTACACCTGTTCTCACCTGGGAGAGGAGCAATAGCTCATACACAACTTCCCCAGCTGAAAACCAGCAGTACACAAAGCCTTTGCATAGAACCGTGCTCCCAGACTGACAAAGAGACCAAGTTGGAGAATACGAAATAAATTCCTTTAACCTACTCTGATGAGCTTCAGACTTGATTTTTTAATAAAATGGCCCTTCCTCTTATTAAAAAAAAATTCTTTTTGTTGTTAGCAAAATTGGTTACCCAAACTGCCATTGAGGCTAGAACGGGAAAACCAAGTAGAAGTCACAACTGCTTTGCAGAGGTCCTGGCTGAATTTGCCTGCCAGTCCTAGAGATGGACCCACTGATCAGTAATGCTACTATTTCTATTTGAAATCACATATGGAAGATACAGAATTGTGTTTTCCGTAGTGAACAAACCAGGAAAATAGATTTCTCAAAAGAAGTGAATCATGGGATATGCGAAAGGACCCAGCTCCACCCCTTCTAACATCCTTGAGAAACTTGGAAATTATTCAAGGGAAAAAGTGATTAAACTATATAGCCAGGCTGGTGTATAACTGCTCTTTGGGAGTTGTACTGGGATAGTATCAGGGTGGGTAGGGTACGGGAACACTGAACACCCCAACGCACAGCTAGTCACCTGTCACAAGGCCAGGTTCCTGAAGGAGGATAAACATTCAAGCAACATCTTCCTTTTTCTTATGAGGCTTTTGTCTGAAACCCCAATTTAGCTACCTTTTGTCCTAGGTAGCTAAATATCCAGTAGGGCTTCCAGATAATATAAAAGACCCCCAGTCAAATTTGAATTTCAGACAAACACAAAATCTTGTATCTTTTTTAAGATTTATTGATTTATTTGCGAGAGAGAGAGCACACGTGCACTCACGTGAGCGCCGGGGGGGCGGTGGGGGGGAGGTGATGGTGCAGAGGGAGAGAGAGAGAATCTCTAGCAGATTCCCTGCTGAGCTTGGAGCCCAGTGAGGGGGCTTGATCCCAGGACCCTGAGATCATGACCTGAGCCGAAACCAAGAGTTGAATGTTCAACCCACTGAGCCACCCAGGCGCCCCCAAACACATAATCTTTTAGTATAAGTATGTCCCAAATATTGCACGTTGGAAATAACAAAAACATACAATCTAGTGAGATCAGATATGTAGACATATAATATAATGAAATATTAATCACACTAAAACAACATAGTATATGGTATGCATACAAAATACTTTGTTCATTTTATACTAAAATAACTTATGCAATATATTTATACTATATAGTAAATCTCAAATATTGCATTGGACATATTTATAATAAAACATTATTTGTTGTTTATCCAAAATTCCAATTTAACGGTGCATTGGGGTTTTATGTTTGGTTCGTTAGTTTGGTTTGGTTTTTGCTAAATCTGTCAACCCCACTAAGAAGAAAAGGACTCCTAGTAGCTGGACTGCCTGTAGGCCTAAGACAAGTGCCCTGCTTTGCCTCTTGTACCTGGACCCACACCCCTGTCCCAGTCACATACACCATCACTAGCCCACTTTCCAGCAAAAAACACCACAAGTAAGGAAGTGGAAGGAAGATGTGTCAACTCCTCTCAGCCCAAGCTTCCCCAGGAAGATGCCTCCTCCCAAATGGGAGGCAGCCCAGACCCCTCCCTCGTGTCAGCCATGTATAAGAAGGAAAGGTCACTAAGAAGAGTGGGCCTGCTTCAGGGTCTCAAGCTTCAGTACCTCCAATCTTTACCTCACAATCTCCACCACCAAGCACTTTGGCCCAACCCATGACCTTAGACATGGCTCATCAATATCAACACCCTCTTCCACAAGTGTGGTGATGGCCATCATTTCCACCAGAGCATAGCATATTTCTGGGCCTCTGCTAATGCTTACAGAAGGATGGTAGAACAGTTAAAGTGATGGATTCACAAGAAGTTTATAGTACCCATAGTATTCTTTATTTTCCATAATAAATACATGTGGGATACCAGAACCACAGAGGACATATGATCAAGTTCTCACTCTCCTGTTGTTCAATGTGACCCAGTAGATCACATCTTCTGAACAGTTACTTATCTAGTTGGGCATCAGAGATGCTTCTGCCTCTCAGAGTGTTTGTTTCTTCATGACCATATCTATAGGAGTCTTCTCTCTTTTGATAATACCTATTTTAATGGACATTAATTAATGTTCATAGCTGTGACTTTCAAATTTGCATGTATCAGAATCATCAGGTAGGCTTGCTAAAACACAGGCTGGGTTTCTGATTCCATAGGTCTGGGGTGACGCTTGAGAATTTGCATTTGTAATATGAGCCCATGTCATGCTGCTGCTGCTGGTCCAGGGTCTACACTTTGAGAACTATCAAGCTACAGATCAGTCTTCCTTATTGTGGCCAGATGTTGTCCTCTCATGGATGTAAGATAACAGTGTCCTCTTAAAGTGACCATCAGATACCTTCAAATCAATTTTAGAAGACACACACACATACACACATGTATGTGCCATGCACACATGCTATAATATTTATAATCAATTACTTTGAAGGTCAATAAATCCATATCTAGCTAAGGTAATTTAGCTCAATCCATTATCTAGCTAATCTTTGTTCTTAGTGAGACACAGAAATTTCTCTCTATATCTGAGAATACATTTCCCTTGCCACCCCCCAACCACTATGTATATAATATTAACACTTAGAGAAGATAGCACCTTTGCAAATAAATTAACTTGTAGTTATAAACTGCTAATTCAAAAGTTGTTTTATTTTAATAAGTAATATGTATTTTAATAGAAGATTTAAAAATAAAGAAATAAATATAATATTAATATTGAAATTAATGAAATTAATATTTCATTATATTATACCTCTGTTATATATCTTTGTTGTATTTTTTTGTGTTTCCTTTTTTGTTGCATTATGAAATCAGAACCACATTGTAAATACTGTTTTGTAATTTTTTCCCCAAAAGATAAATTGTGGGCATTTCCCTATGCCATTAAATATGCTTTAACAGTATGATTTTTAATGACTACAAAGTGTTCACAAAGATATGCCATAATTTATTCTGTTTATCCCCTATTTTTGGGCAATTAAAATATCCTTTTTTGTTAATATAAACAATGCCAAGAGAAATTTCCAGGTTAAAATGCCATCTTGGCTGGTCACCACCATCAAACTTCATCTCATTTTTAACTAAAATATCAATGAAGACCAGAAAAGAATGAAAATTCACAATAAGTCCTAAAACTTTGATTTATGAACAATTTAATGCTAGAATCTGGAAGGACTATTAAGTATAAGACAAAAAGAACTGAGCAAAAAAAAAAAAGCTGTTTAGGTTTTATCTTCTGAAATGCCTCTCCTTTATCCCTGACAGGGCGGGGGGTGGGGGTCGCAGATGGGGGACTGTATGTTTTCCTACTCTCTGTCCTTTACTCAGAATTCAAGACCTTCACTAAACAGAAAATTAGAAGCTGGTACTTCTTAAGGATGTGCCTTCTTCCTTTCAATACCCCATATTCCACACCTCTACAGAAACAGCTTTACTTAGAATGCAACTTATTAAACAAATGGCCTGCTGGTAGTAATGACCCCCCACCCAGGTGGTGGAGGCTCCATCCACCATCTCCGTCAGTCAGGGACACAGGGATAAGCAGACTGCTTGGAAATATCTATCAAAGAGTATTGCGTTCCAAGTATTCTGCCCATTTCCAGCCTCATAAAGCCTGACAGTAGCTGTAGAAGATGCCATCTCAATAAAGCAGAGCTGCAATAGATGAATGCCTTCTAGGAGGTAAGTATTGAACTTGGAGTGAACTCATCAACTTTCCTTCTAGTTGTCATAATAAATAAGGAATTGCACCATGACACAAGTGGACAAAACCAAGGGAAAGCAGTAGACATCGTGTTTGTTGACATATGCCAAGGTTCTAACAGAAATGAAAAGAAAGTTCCAGTAAGCCCATGAGAAAATAATGTCAATATGAAAGATTCAGGTGAGGAGTGTAACTATAAAAATTATAAACTGCTAACTCAGAAAAAAATTTCATGAAACTTTTTGGCATCTTAGATTGATACAAGGAAAAATTACTTCAATGAAGAGGAGCTGAACTGTGTACAGTGAGAATAACCCAGGAAGAGAGCCAACAAGTTGTCATGAAAAGGCAAGAGTATGAGATAAAAATAGATGTGGATGAGATGTGGAAGGATTGCGATAAATGAAAAACATAATAGCAGAATTTAAAATGCTATTGGAGGTCAAAAAGAACAGAATTAAGGTAGAGCACAAACTTGAGATCTTTTACTAGACTGCAGAGGAAAAAAAACACAGATACGAAAGTTACAAAAGAGATATAAGTACAGAGAATAGAAAGCTGTAATATATGCCATAGAATAAATGGAATTCATGAAGAAAAGCTAAAGCAAATACAAGAGAAGAAAGTTTTAGAGACAGTATTTTAAAAATTCTCACAAACTAAATAAAAATCAGATTTCATAGGCTAATAATTTGGGGGGGGGGGGGATAGCAGGGAGAGCTTACCCATAACTGGACTTATTTGTTCTGTGTGGTGGTTTTTTATAAAATGCCCTCGAATTCTTTTATAATTCTCCCTTCAAGAGGTGGAGCTTCTTTCTTCTTCTCTTGAGTGTGGACCAGATTTGGTGCCTTGCTTCTAACCAATAGAATAAAGTGGAAATGATTCTAGGACAGGCACCACAGTTTCCTGTTTCTCTTTCTCTGTCTCTGCCTCTCTGTCTCTCCCTCTCTCTCTCTGTCTCTCTTTCTTTCTCTTTCTCTCTCCCATCAGTTGCTTTGGGGAAAGTCAAACGCCATGATGAACAACCCCGTGGAGGGGTTTACATGGTCAGGAACTGAGGCTTCCTAATGACAAACAAAAAGGAACTGAGGTTTCCAGTCAACAGGTAGCAGCCAGGTAAGGAAGCATCTTGACGTCAGATCCTTCAGTCCCCAGCAGGCTGTCAGATGACTAGAGCCCTAGCTAACAACTGGACGACAGCCTCATCAGAGACCCTGAGCCAAAATTATCCAGCTAAGCCTTTACCGGATTCTGACCTACAGAGATGAGAAGATAACAAATATTTGTTGTTTCAAGCCACCCAATTTTGAGGTAATTTTTTATACAGCCATAAACAACTAATACATCCTGGCAACATTTTTAATTTCAAATTTATTGTATGTTAATGCAAAAATTATTAAATATAAATTATTTGAAAAATAGTTATGTGCTGATAAGAAGCAATCACCTCTACCGAAAAATTACTTAACAAAAATAGAAATAGCCTTCGACTTCCTTTCTACATTACTAAATGGCAGATATCAGTAAAGGAATTATCTATTGAATTTGAAGAAAATACTCTGACTCCATGATTGTATACAGAGCCAAGTCACTCTCAGATACCAAAGCATTCTTAAAATATACCACCTATATGTCCTTCTTGGAAAAAAAATAATTGGTGATACTTTCCAAATAAGGTAGTGAAGAAACAAAAAGTTTAAGAAAAGGGAGAAATGGATACAAAAAGCAGTAAGCACTGCCAATTAACTATCAATAAGTATAAAACACTACAATATTGTTGAAAACTAGTTATTAAATAATTATACTTATCAATAATTGTCTTCAAAATTGAAACTATAATTGAAAAACAAAAGTAACTATAATGATATATAATTATAATATAATATAATATAATATAATATAATATAAATATGCATTTGAAACCTCAGATTATATTAAGAAAGATTGAAGAGTGAGGGATAAGGGAAGAAGTGTACTGAACTGTTTTGCTTATAGGAGTGAGGGAAAATTTAAAAATTGTTGTTTCACTAAGGATGTTGAAAATTAGAGCAATATAAAGGTTTATTTTGAAATTGTTAAATATAACCATTGACAATTAAAATCAGAACCTATCTTCACATACCTGAGAGATAATGAAATATGAAAACATGGTTTATATAGCAAAAGTAAGAAAAATGTCAGGCACCTGGGTGGCTCCATTGGTTAAGCGTCTGCCTTCGGCTCAGGTCATGATCCCAGGGTCCTGGGTTCGAGCCCCACATCAGGCTCCCTGCTCAGTGGGGAACCTGCTTCTCCCTCTGCCCCTAAGCCCTGCTTGTACGCTCTCTCTCTCTCTCTGTCAAATAAATAATTAAAAATCTTTTTAAAAAGAAAGTAAGAAAAATGTGAAAAAATATGAAAACATAATGATTGCACAAAATAAAGTGATAGATTTAAAAGTGAAAGATTAAGTTATAACAAAAAATATAAGTAAATTAAAATCCCACATTAAAAGCCAAGATTTATCCTGGGTCAAAAACAAAATCTGGCTGCTGACAATGACATAACATCAAAAAAGGACACAGTTTTACAAGTAAACATTAATGCCCAGGTAAAAGTATATTTAATAAATGTCAAAGGAAACAATATTGCAGGATTAATATTAGACAAAGTAGAATTCAGTATAACAGATAAAGGAGTTACCTGTCTTGAAGGGTCATTTCATATTAATAAAAGGTATATTTGATGAAGAAAGTATGAAAATCATAAACCTTCCTGGACCAAATAAAATTATAACTACATATACAAAGTGGAAATTCTTAAAAATAAGATAGAATTGCAGTTATATTAAATGAAAGTTTTAAAAAACTTTTCCATAAAGTCAATCAAAAAAAAGGGGGAAAAAAGTAAGGGAAAAGATAGCATAATTTGGGACATCAAAATCATAAATCCCATAAAAAAGAATTAGCAGTTTTGACTATTTTTTAAAAGTTAAACTTTTGCATGAGAAAATAATACAATAAACAAATCTCCAAATTGGAAAGCAGCTTAGAACACATTTGACAAAAGAATAATATCCTACCAATTAAACTGTTTTTAAAAACATAAATTGACAAAAACAGAAAAATGGGAAAAATCATATACTGGTAATGACAAGAAGCAGAAATTAAAATTATCAAGAAGCTCATAAAAATATCTTTGTTAAAGAAAACAAAAGACTGTGAATTCAGAGATTGAGCACTGAGTGGAGCAATTTTACTGCCAAATGTGAAATCCGATTACAGAGTCTAAGATTTGGTGAATACAATCCATGGTAGAGAAAACAAGGTAGGTCTTCTAAAGTTAGAATAATGCACATGGCTGTGTCCCATATTAAGAAGCAAAGTCTCTGAATATTGTTGATTAGCTGGTGATGAGCTGGATTTATTGGTTAAGTAAGCACAGGCTGGCTGGAGATGGTCTGCTGCACACATGGGGGCCCATCTCTGGGTTATGGCATCAGCTGCCTTTGCTTTGTAAATGAGTGTCATGGAAATTCTTACTTCCCAGCAGGTGAGGTGACAGGGTTTGTCAATTTCACATTGTTTAATTTTTTTTTTACATAAGCATGGATTATTTTATAATTGGAAAAAAGAATAATATATTTCCATTTTGAAAACAAAATGGAAATTTTGAATCAAATTGAAACATGAAACCATGAAGCAACTCACATTGACCTTCAGGAAAGCACCATAATGTGAAGGGAATACTTTTTTAAAATTCTAATATTGATGGACAGGATTTAGGACTGAGAGTAATTGAAGAAAAAAACTGCAGTGCCTTAATGGGAGCCCCTTTTTCATTGCAGGTAGAATATTCCAAAGCTACAACAAAAAGGCAAGAAGAGCCATCATATTTTGATAAATTTCATTTTCCTCTGACCTGATGGACAGGTGCATTGATGAGGAATAAATTCCTGGGAGCTCCTGACCCAGTTGAGATCTAATAGGCCCAAGTCAACATAACTGTATGGACATACAGAAAAATAAGCTGATTATCTAAAGAGCTTTTTTCTAAGACAAATTGTGAACTCATTAAAAAGCCAAAAACCTAAACCTTGAAACATATGTTCTAAAGCGAATCCAGTATGGCCCCAAGCCAGTGGAACTGGTTTTCCATGGAAGGTTTCAACAAAGATAAACGTATGTGTGGTACATTGTATTATTGTACGAAGTATGTTCTGCCCCCTTCACCCCAACTTCAGGAAGATTATGCTCAGACCCTCATGTTTCTGGGGCCAAAAAGCAGATCAAGAGAGCGGTTCAGCACCCAAGGAGGACTTGTTCCCCAAAGTATTTATATTTGGCCAAGAGGGAAGATGTGAAGAAAGGATCTCTTAGAGGCCAAACCAAGAGCCATGGAGAATAATAGCCTGGACAACTACTGTAAAGGCAGAACCAGGACCTATTCAAGGAAGATTTTCCAGTGTCATGGTCAGGGTCCTGGCCATGAATACCAGGGGCTGTCAGCATTGTTATGGGTTGGTGGCTTTGATGGACCTCCAACTCATTCCCTTTCCAAAGGGAGTGCGTATTGTAGTTATTCTGTCACTGATTCCGTTACAGTTCATACATCTCCAGATCAAAAGGAGTCACATGTAGACCTGATATAGAGATTATCACAAGAATTCTGGTTCTTTGAGCCTAATACTATGATTGGAGGACACTTTTGTGTTGTCTCCATTAGGGAGGGACTGAGTGTATTTTCAATGCAAAAGGGAAGGAGAAAATGCCTGTGACAGAGATTCAGGACCATGGTAAGATCGTATTAGTGTACAAAATATTTGCTGTCTTCCCTGTGGTTGAATTACACATTCACACTCCATGGAAGTCAGTTTTTGTCATGATATGTGAGCAGAAGACACATGTGTCACTCCTGGGCGGAACTTTTAAGAAGTGTTGTATGGTTCTACCATGCTCTTGTTTCCCCATACCATGAGCCATTGCCCTAAGGTCTATTCCACCATCCCAGAGATGAGAGATGAAGAAACATATGTGCAGACAATTCATGATGAGCAATAAAATAATTTCAAAATAAGTCTTTATATCATTGTAAACCAATATGATTTTTGAGTCACTTTTTACCTCAACCTAGCTTAATCTAAGATGACTGATACAGGATACACATTATGTGATTAAAGTGAATATTATTTAATGAAGACTATTTAAGATCTCAGCAAATTCCCCTCTTCCCTAGGTTAAACATGTGTTTTGTCCATTTAAATTCTTTCTTATTTAAAAATGAAAGTATATGAATTTTCCTCAGAGTATACCTTTGACTACAATTACAATTATAAATAGGTACTGTTGTCATCACTATTTTTTAAATTTTTTTGTGATTTTATTTTTTTTCTTTTTCCTTCTTTTAAAAGATTTTATTTTTACTTATTTGTCAGAGAGAGAGAGAGAGAGAGCACAAGCAGGGGAAGCGGCAGGCAGAGGGAGAAGCAGGTTCTCTGCTGAGCAGGAAACCCAATGCGGGGGTCGATCCCAGGACCCTGGGATCATGACCTGAGCTGAAGGCAGACGCTTAACCAACTGAGCCACCCAGGTATCCCATGATTATACTTTTTATATCCCCTTTGACACAAAAGTTGAGGTTTTACGTTTTTTGAATAGTTGGGCCTTTAAATTTTAACTTGAAGTGCTGATTTCTATTTTCTCTGTATTGAAATTCAGAGCCCATATAAATTTAGGGTTTTGAAATAGTAAAGACCCATTTGACGCATAAGTTTTCTACATGTTCCGTAGTTGCCTAAAACAGATGCATTTTCTGAAAGATCTAAGGATTAATGCATATATAACATTAACTTTATTCAATTATAGAAACTATATTACTTAGATCCCGTGTATCTATTTACTTTTTACCTGCATTATTTAAGACGGAGTGGGTTAAGTAATTTGGTAAAATAATGTTTTGTATATTATTCCTTGTATTTCCAAAAGTTTACTCTATGTATGTTGATGCAATGTTCTTCAGTAATAACACTTCAAGGTAGTGATACCTAATACTTACGGAGCGCTGACAAAATACTAGCATCTTGGTTTTCCACTTTCTGTTATTGGATCTCTTTTTGATTCCTTTGTTTTCTGTATTTTTCTATATGAGATAGATTTTCTTTTCTCTCTCTCTTTCCACTCTTTTAAGGAAATAGTCATCCCAATTCTAATTCATGTAAAATTTTTCTTTAAGCTTCTTAATCAAAAATTTAATATGCATATTCAAAAACCAGGGTCAAGAAAATTCAAGAAGAAACACAAGAGAGGAAATTCATAGCTATTAAACTTTAGTCTATTGAAATTATCATTTAGAAACAGTAATAATATTAACAATAACCAAGAGCAGCATGCACAGTTGACTGAGCACTTGTTAATATGCTAAGCACTTTACATAATTATATACTCTAATTATCATATCAACCCTATAGTGCAAATACCATTATCTCCAGTTTCAGAAAAGTTAAGTAACTTTCTCCAAATCTTACACTCTCAAGTGGTTGAGTCAGAATTGTACCCATGTCTATCTGATTCTTCGACAAGTGATTTGAAGACACTGAGCATCCATAGAGAACACACTGAATGACCTTACTGGGGAAAAAATTAAGTAGCTCTGTTGTCATTATTTGAAGTAGTACGTGATTGGCTTCTCTATCTAAGAAGCCTTTGGAAGAAAGTGTACAGCATTATAATTCATCTTTGCATAAACTGACTGTTTCATAAGAATTGCAGACTTTTGTGAATTAGAATGAATAACATTTATAGTGCTCGCCATCGTTTGCTAAATACAAACCTTAAACATTCTATCCTGAATTCTTTATCCAGTATTTTACCACCTGGTGGAACCACCAGCTCCTGAGTGCCTATTCCTAGTTTTCACACTTGTAAGAATACGTTAAAATGGTTGTGAGGTATTCTTGTTGTTCATCCCCTGTCCCACTTGCACACACTTATTTTCCAGAAATAAGTCTGAATAAAAAAGATGGTTATTTTTTCCCTTTATTTATCTGGTAAGTTGTTTTAGCACAAAGGTCTCATTTTAAACATGTTGCCCAAAATAGAGTTCCTCCCAGCTTCCCTATCCACTACCCTGTAGCATTATATGCCATGTGAGTCTCTATCAACTTGGCCTTGCTAGCAGGATAAACTGAATGTCATTCTTGGATCTGGGGTCTAAGGATAATAAATGTGAGTCTCAGCCTAGCCAACATTTCAGAAGGAAAGAACATAAGTCTTTTCTGTTTTTCTTGTAATGCTTGAGAAGGGGAAGGGAAATAAGTTTCAGGGTGGTTATGTCAGATGCAATTAGTTCAACTTTGATAACAGAAACACCCCAAATAACAGTGGCTTCAACGGTATCGAAATTTACTTTTGCAACGTATAATGGTAGCTATCATAGCAGCTCTGCTTCATAAGGTTGTTACGGTTGTCTTTCAACTTGTTGTGCCTTCATCCCTAGGTATTGCCTTTATCATCATGGCCCATGATCCACATTTATTTCACATGGGAAAGCGGAAAAAGGACATGTTCTTTCTTCTCAAGGCTACAACCTGGAGGGCTGCACAAGTCCGACCGGCTCACATCTTGTTGGCCAGACTTAGCTGTAAGGAAGGCTGAGAAGGTAGATTTATTATGAGTGGCCGTGTACCACCAATGGTACAATGAAAAGTGCCTCAGCCTAAGGTGAAATGAGTTCTGGAGATTAGTTGCACAGCAATGTGAGTGTACTTAAGACTACTGAACTATACATTTAATGCTGAGATGGTAAATTTTATGTTACATATATTTTGCCTCAGTACCAAATTTTTTTTAAAAAGGTAGAAATACCTTAGCCTAGAAGTTAAGAGAAATGAGTTCTAGTCCCATCTACGCCATAATTAAATCTAATCTTGGGTGATTTTAGTTTTACTGAGCATGAGTTTACTCATCTATCTATTCAGTGAAATCATTATAGATTACCACCCTTTTTAGGTATAATTCATTTGACTCTACATTAGCTTTTTATATTAAGTAAAATATAGGGTTATTGGACAGATAAATAGGAAACTAGAAGATCAGAGGGACAAGTAAATTGAGTAAAAGGACTACCACTATGTACACACACCAGACCCAGGCTTATCCACACTGCCCTTGCGCTGAGTTAACCCTGACTGCTCCCTGTCTTCTGGCTGTTTACATTAAAAGTTGTTAAGTCATTGAAGAGGATGTCCCCACAGGCCCAGGCTAGATCTGTGTCTGCCCTGGGCAAGAAGAGGATGGACCTGGTTCCTTTAGTTTCATCATAGAAAATAGGTGCTATATCATACTAACAGTACCCACAGCGAAGGAAAGGCACAAAGAGAATTGGATGTCTGACAGTCAAAACAACAATATCCACTTTTCCTCTTTTCCTCAAAATTCTCTTCCAGGCCAGCTTCCATCATGACACTTTCTCCTAGTTTTCCTCCTATTTCTAGAACATTCTTCATTCTCTCAGGCTTTGCTTTTTCCCCCTGATTCTGAAATCTCACAGTTCTTCAAGGATCTTCTACTAGGCCTCATCTTTTCATCATCAGTACATTCCCACACCCTTACTCATCATTTCAGCTCTTCATTCTACTGACGGTCCCCAAATGGCTATCACCTGTCTGACTTCTGCTGTAGTCCATATGCATGTATATAACTGCCTACTGGATCTAATGACCTCTCAAACTTATGATGTCCAGAACCACATTCCTCAGATTTCCTGACATTATACTTGTTTTGCTTGCCTACCTTGGTAAAGGGCATTACAATACCCCTTGCCTGCAAGGCTAAAACAAACCAAACAAACACACCAAACAGGAATGGTCTTAAACTTACCTCTCTTCATCATTGTCCACATCCATCCAATCGCCATGTCTCTAAGACTTTGTACCTCTGGACTGTGCCTCTGAGATACTTCCTGAACCCTCACTTGCTCTTTACCCACACTGACAAAGCCCTTGTTGTTTTTATAAAGGCTTCCGGAGTTGGAATCTAAACCAAACCCAAGAAATTGACCACCATCGCTGTTTATAAAACAATTATGTTTTAGAGTTGCAATCACAATATAAGTTTATATTGAAGAAAATTACCAAGAAAAAGTGAAATTATTAACTATAACACATGGCCATGTTTTAACTTTTTGTGTATTTCTTTTAGCATGGTAACTTCAAAAACACAGAGGGAAAGTCGTATTAGATGTCACTGTTATGTTGATACATTGATTTAATTTGTGAAATCAGTTTTGGAGTATTACCATTTTTTAATCTTGGAAATACTCCAAACCGACTAATGTGGACTTCATAACTTATTTGAAGGACTGCATCATATGTGATTGTTTAAAGGAACTTTTTGAAACAGAATTTGACCACCATCATGAAAGTTTTCAACTGACCATGGCTGCTCACCCATCAGTGCTTCCAACCCTTTATCAAATCCATGTTTTCAAACTGAAAACATCAAAGGTCAGATTTGTATTGCAGCCCTAAATCTGAAGGCATAGGTCTATGACTTGAATTCCTGTCACGTAAGGCAAAATTAAAAGATACTGATGCATTTTTTTTCTACATGGAATTACAAAGGAAGTCGTTTCTCAATAGAGATAGAGGAGTCAATGCTGTCCACAGGCGAAGCTTTCAATAAATATCCAAGAAACAGCTATTTCGATATAAATGTTCCAGATGGCTTCATCCCAGCTTCGCCACCCCTCCACACTCTCCCTTGTTACTTAGGCAAGTCTTTTTATATATACTAACGTGCACTTTTCTTCCTCCTAGGGCTGATGCTTTTTAATAAGTGTAAAGGGGTATTTTTCTAACTTGACTTGGGATCTGGATAGCAACTGGTGAGAACAGCACCCGCTCCCAAGCTACCACCAGTATCAGGTGGCATTCACTGATATTCACGGGGACTTGCACCTTGCGACTGGTTGAGAGGGGAAGAATTTGGTTGAGGTCAGAGTCCAGAAAATGCAGAAGGGAGATGGGCACTCTGGAAGAGGTCATGGAGCAGCTCTGACTTACCCAGTTCTTGGGGCGAGGATTGGGTGTCTGGTGAACGGTCTGCAGGCTGCAGTCAGACAGAACTGCTTTCATGAGGGACTCTGTGAAGCTCTGGGCAGAAGAAAGTTGGCTTCAGGTTCTAGGTGGCAAAGGATGGCAGGGAGGGAGGGCAAGAGTCATTCTCTCTTCCTTTACACAGCCGGCCATGACACATCCAAGGCTTTCACAGTGAACTCCACCGACCGTGGCAGGCGTGAAATTTGAGAGTGCATTTTTGAGACACGCAGCTCCCCGTACGAAGCAGGTAGGCGGAACGGGGGTAGTAGTAGTCTGTAGCACGTAGCCTAATTTGTCAGCACATACGTGGGTGTCAAATTTAAGGGCTTGACAGCAGCTGATTGCACCAGAAGCCAGCCGTAAATCACTGGTGCACCAGTATATGCCAGCTACAGATCAGCCCTTTGAGGGGCTCCCAGAAATGCTCAGCAGAGATTTTGAAAGTGGAAGAGGGTTCGAGTCTGGGTAGACAGTGCAAGAACAAAAACTTTGGGTCCTTGAAAATTCATTTGCCTATAAAACCGATGAGGTCTTCATTGTATTGGCATCACATAGGGATCAAGTTTTAAGTGCAAAGAAAGACGAACTTACCTTGGAAATATCGATTGCCATCTGGAGGATGAGGGAAAGGGGGTTTTTGTTTTGTTTGTTTGTTAACAAGCAGAAATACCCCAACCAGTATCAGTTAGGGAACAGTGTTTTGAACTAAGACATTACTAACGGTATAGCTCTTAGATCACTTTAGTATGTGAGCTAGTAGAACGTTTAACAAAGAATTATATACAATGCCAAGATTACATTCCTTTATAATACAGTGGGATTTTATCAGCCAATTCTGGCAACCAGACCAGGTATTTTGTAGTTTCAAAATCAAAATTTTAAAGCACTCTGGGACTGAGAAAAGCCCATCCTTTCACTAGATAGTTCTTTTCATGGAGAGTTATGGTTTATTGCAGAAATTTTTAATAGTTTTATTTTAAGGCATTTAGAAGTAACAGCCCAAAATGGAATTTTTTCCTCAAAATTTTCCTACTGTACTTTCTCAATAATATTCTCTTGTTTTCCCAGTGTACAGAACTTTTTAACAATTTGCACACATGTATGTTTATTTAGGCATTGATTTTACTAATATCCTCACCAGGGCTCCAAGTCTTCTGGCGTCACCCCTGTAATATATATTCCAAGTTTTGTCACTTGATCTTCTGCACTTCATCTTTCTCTAGGATAAGAAGAACTTCCATTGGTATCATTGACTCCACAGAAGGTATCATGATATAGAATATATTCACGGAACTGTCAATCGTTGAGAATTTTTGGTGGCAGTATAAGAATATTTCAGTTGAAAGAATTAAGGAGATTTTGGTAGACGTTTTCTTTCTGGAAACATATTTATAAATTCTGATCTAGATCCTGTCACAAATTAACTGTGTAAGGTTGAATCTTAATGTCTCTGGGCCTCAGTTTCCTGATAGAGAAATTGATCTAAATAACACTTTGTAAAGAACAAATTATGCGAAGCACAAATCCTATGAGATGCTCCTTTTCAAAAGGGGCCTGCAATCAAGTACTCCATATCAATGCCCATTCCTCAAGTCTATGGAGCATTATCACAAATCAACCCACTTATTTAATCATGGAATCCTTTTTCCAGGTTAATACCTATTAAAACCCAGATAAGACAGTTTAACAAAGCTGGATTAAATGATCCATATGTCTGTTTCCAACTAAGAAAATTCTCCAAGACTAATAGCTTTAAGCCTTATGAAAAATTACTGACGAGTGACAAAATCCTAAAACAAAATTATAAGCAAGCTCGGACTTCGATAAAGTACATTTTTATTCTTATGGACCAATAGCAAAAGAACACACAAAATGAATATAGTCCTATGAGGGTGATAACATTAGGCTTTTATTTTTCAAAAAGACTTTTTTGGTCACTGTATTATTTATACAATTAAAAAGTAATTTTTGCTCAGAAATGACAGTTTTCTCTCTGTGTCTAGCAAATAATGTCATTCTAGCAAGTAATGTCATTCTGTTCGTTTGTAGGTCTTTCTTTGACTACCGAACTTTTGCCTGTTCTTTGGTAGGGTATAACTAAAGTAAGCAAATGGACATTTCAAACTTTCAGTGACTATTGCTTCAAGACAAAGCCATGAGCCTATGCTATGGGGGCAGGAAACCATTACACACACATACTTATATATATATCTTTTGCATTTGCACCAACTTCCTCAGGATGTTTGGCCAAACCATTCAACCACTATGTGGCTTTGTCCACTGAACTAGAAAAGAATACTATTGATCTCATCATCATGCCCCATAGTCCTCATCTGTCCTGTCTGCCATGGCCAAACTGATTTGTGCACCTACACGGAGGTGCTAGCACAATCTTCCTGGTTCCTCTCTGCTTAGTGAACTGTAGACTGAGAGATAGGATTTAGATTGTGCCTTTAAATAGAATTTCTTGAAAAATGAGAAAAAGTTTATTTATTTATTTATTTATTTATTTATTTATTTATTTATTATGTTATGTTAATCACCATACATTACATCATTAGTTTTTGATGTAGTGTTCCATGATTCATTGTTTGCGTATAACACCCAGTGCTCCATTCAGTACGTGCCCTCTTTAATACCCATCACCAGGCTACCCCATCCCCCCACCCCCTCCCCTCTAGAACCCTCAGTTTGTTTCTCAGAGTCCATAGTCTCTCATGGTTCATCTCCCCCTCCAATTTCCCTCCCATCCTTTTTCCCTTCCTGCTAGCTGCTGCTGCTTCTTTTTTTAACGTATAATGTATTATTTGTTTCAGAGGTACAGGTCTGTGCGGCAACAGTCTTACACAATTCACAGTGCTCACCATAGCACATACCCTCCCCAGTGTCTATCACCCAGCCACACCATCCTTCCCACCCCCCACCACTCCAGCAACCCTCAGTTTGTTTCCTGAGATTAAGAATTCCTCATATCATGGATAAAAAAGATGTGGTATATATATACAATGGAATATTATGCAGCCATCAAAAGGAATGAGATCTTGCCATTTGCAACGACGTGGATGGAACTGGAGGGTATTATGCTGAGCGAAATAAGTCAAACAGAGAAAGACATGTATCATATGACCTCACTGATATGAGGAATTCTTAATCTCAGGAAACAAACTGAGGGTTGCTGGAGTGGGGGGTGGGGTGGGAGGGATGGGGTGACTGGGTGATGGACACTGGGGAGGGTATGTGTTCTGGTAAGCGCTGTGAATTGTGCAAGACTGTTGAATCTCAGATCTGTACCTCTGAAACAAATAATGCAATATATGTTAAGAAAGAAAAAAAGAAGAAGAAGAATGTAGCAGGAGGGGAAGAATGAAGGGGGGGAAATCGGAGGGGGAGAAGAACCATGAGAGAC
>NW_022589713.1:28828748-28964835 GCF_004348235.1 Phoca vitulina
ATTTCTTGATTGGATCATTTGTTCTTTGGGTGTTGAGTTTGATAAGTTCTTTATAGATTTTGCATACTAGCCCTTTATCTGATATGTCATTTGCAAATATCTTCTCCCATTCTGTCGGTTGTCTTTTGGTTTTGTTGACAGTTTCCTTTGCTGTGCAAAAGCTTTTTATCTTGATGAAGTCCCAATAATTCATTTTTGCCCTTGCTTCCCTTGCCTTTGGCAATGTGTCTAGGAAGAAGTTGCTGTGACTGAGGTCGAAGAGGTTGCTGCCTTTGTTCTCCTTTAGGATTTTGATGGACTCCTGTCTCCCATTTAGGTCTTTCAACCATTTGGAGTCTATTTTTGTGTGTGGTGTAAGGAAATGGTCCAGTTTCATTTTTCTGCCTGTGGCTGTCCAATTTTCCCAACACCGTTTGTTGAAGAGACTGTCTTTTTTCCATTGGACATTCTTTCCTGCTTTGTCAAAGATTAGTTGACCATAGAGTTGAGGGTCCATTTCTGGGCTCTCTGTTCTGTTCCATTGATCTATGTGTCTGTTTTTGTGCCAGTACCATACTGTCTTGATGATGACAGCTTTGTAATAGAGCTGGAAGTCCGGGATTATGATGCCACCAGCTTTGCTTTTCTTTTTCAACATTCCTCTGGCTATTCGGGGTCTTTTCTGTTTCCAGAGAAAAAGTTTATTTTAGTTTAATTTCCGTTTTTAATAACATCAAGAAATTTCTTTGATTGAAGTTTTGATTGTGTAATAGGTTGTCCTTTGGAGGAGCCCTGATCTTTATGTTTAAAAAAAAATAGAGGCAGACTACTGTCCCAATGAACCAAGAAGAGGTTTTTCTCTCTGAAGGAATAATGCTTCATTGGTCCAAATAAAGTTCATGTTAAGACAGAAATTAGGTTTCAAACATTAGAACCGTATAAAGCAAGAGCTAAAAAGTCATACTTGTAGCCGTAGTGTCCCCAAAGAGACATTACCCCCTCTCATTTTCTTCCTCCTGGTGGTGAGCCCAGATCTGATATTAAGAGGAGGTACCATCTTTCTTTTGTCTATTCTATTAGGATGGTTCAAACAGCATAGTCACTGATGGCAGTAAATACCTTTGCCTCCAAAACACTTCTCTTCCTCTACAGTCTTGGGACATGGAGAGCCTTGCCTTCTGCCAGCAATGCCACAGCAGGGCCTGCGCCCCCCCCCCTTTTATACTGAGCTTGAGTTTGTTTCAGAAATATGTGTACAGATCTGATTTATGTCTTCAGCCTGTTGACTGCATGTATTCCTCACCCTTGACCCCAAATAGTTCCAACACACTGTCAGACTGTTTTTCATATCCCAGGATACTGACCAGAGGATATTGATTTCCTTATGATCCCAAGATTAGTGGAACCATTTGAAGCTTGAGAAACATTTGAGTTGAAAAAGAAAGAACGAGAAGGGAAGGGAAGGGAAGGGAATGGAAGGGAAGAGAGGAAGGAAGGAAGGAAGGAAGGAAGGAAGGAAGGAAGGAAGGAAGGAAAGAAGGAAGGAAGGAAGGAAGATGATTCTAAGCCAGATGGTAGAAGATAATGAAGAAAGTGTAATGAGATACAATTTACATAAATTAAAATGCACCTATTTTAAGTGGAACAATTTCAGTGAGTTTTGAAAAATTTATTTATCAGTGTATCTATCACCATAATTGATAGAACACTTCCATTACCCCAAAAGATTCCCTCATGCCCCATTATACTACATTACCCCAACCTGTTGTCTCAGGTAATCATTAATTCACTTTCTGTCACTGTAGATTAGATTTTGCCTGTTCTAGAATTACATATAAATGGAATTATACAGTGTATAGTCTTTTATATCTGGCTTCTTTCCTTCAGTACAATATTTTTGCAATTCATCCACATTGTAGTTATTTACCTGTAATTCATTGATTTTTATTGCTGAGTCATATTCCATAGCACGGATATGCCACAATTCATTTTTCCATTCATCGGCTGATGGCCATTTAGGTTGTTTAAACCTCAGGGCTACTATAAATTAAGCCACTATGAACATTTGTGTACAAATCTTTGTGTTGACATATGCTTTCATTTCTCTTGGGTGAATATCTAGGGATGACATGCCTGGGTCATTTGATAACCAGCTTTTAAAAAGCCAGCAAATGTTATCCATGGGACACCTGGGTGGCTCAGTTGGTTAAGCGCCCGACTCTTGATTTCAGCTCAGGTCATGATCTCAGAGTTGTGAGATTGAGCCCCGTGTAGAGCTCCATGCTGGGCATGGAGCCTGCGTAAAATTCTCTCTCTCTCCCTCTCCCTCTGCTTGATCTCTCTCTAAAAAAAATTTTTTTTTTAAATTTTAAAAAGCCAGTGAATGCTCTCTAAATCACCATTTCTTCTGTTTTACATTATCCATTGAGCTTTCTCAGTTCCCCCCAAAAGTATCTGCCTTCAAAGAACATGAATAGAAAAAAAAAAAAAAACTGTCTGAAGAAAGGGGAAAGGAAGCAAAGCAGAAGTTTATCCTGTTAATGTCTTCTGCTCAGATTTCATCTGACTGGACTGGCCAAGAGAGAGGCCCCAGAACATCCCATCTATATAACACTATTGTAAATTATCTTTTTTAAAATTTTAGTTTCTAATTTCATGTTGCTTATTTATAGAGATCTGCTTGATTTTTATTTGTTCACCTTGATTCCTATGACCTTGCTAACTCACTTATTATTTCTAGTTTTTTGGTAGATTCTTTAGAATTTTCTACATTAAAAAAACCATATTATTGGCAAGCAGGGAGAGTTTAACTTCTTTCTTTCCAAATTTTATGTCTTTTATTTCTTTTTCTTACCTTATTGCAAAGAATAGGGATGATGAGAATGGACATTCTTGCCTTTTTCCTAATAAGTAGAAAGCATTCAGCCTTTCAACATTAAGTGTGATGTTAGCTGTAGATATTTTTGTAGATGACCTTTATTAGGCTAAATAATTACTTTCTGTTCCTAGTTTGCTGAAAATAGATTTTTTTTTAATGTTTGTATGCATTCATATGATCATGTGGTTTTCCTCTTTATATTGCTAATGTGGTGAATTGCATTGATTGCCAAACATTGAAGCAATGTTGCAATCTCTGGAAAAATTCCACTTGTTTGCAATAAATTATTCTTTTTGCATATTGCTGAATAAAATTTGCTACTTTTTTAAAGGATTTTTGTGTCAATGTTCTTGGGAGATGTTGGTCTATAGTTTTAATGCCTTTTGTTTTGTATGAGAATGCTAGTTTCATAAATTGAACTAAGAACTATCCTCTTCTCTTCTATTTTGTGGAAGTGATTGTGTACATTTGGTATCGTTCTTTCTTAAATGTTTGGTACAATTAACCAGTGAAATCACCTGGGCCTGGAGATTTATTTTTAGAATTTTTTTTAACTCTGAATTCAGTTTTTTACATAATTACAGGGCTGTTTAGGTTGTCCATTTCATCTTGGGTGAATTTTAGCAGTTTGTGATTTTAAGGAATTTCTCCATTTTATCATGGTTGTAGAATTTATGTGCACAGAGTTGTTCATAGTTTTCTCTTATGATCCTTTTGCCATCTGCTGTGTTTGTGGTGATAATCACCTCTTTCGTTCCTGACATGGGTAATCTGTGTCTTTTCCCTACTTTGTCATTCTTGCTAGACTTTTAAAAAATTTATTGATGTTTTTAAAGAATCAGCTTTTGGTTTTGTTTATTTTCTCTATTTTTTATTTGTTTGTTTTCATTTCTTTGATTTCTGCTCATTATTTTCTTCCTCCTGCTCAATTTGGTTCATTTGATTGTTCTTTTTCTAGTTTATAAAGGGGATAACTTAGGTCATTTCTTTGAGACCTTCCTTCTTTTCTAGTATTATATATATGCACTTAATGCCATAAATTTCCTTCTAAGCACTGTTTCAGCTGCTCCTACAAATTTTGATGTGTTGTATCTGTTCACTTCAAAATAGTTTTTTATGTTTCTTGAGATTTCCTCATTGACCCATGGATTATTGCAAAGTGTGTTGTTTAATTTGTAAGTGTTTGGAAAATTTCCCATCATCTTTCTGTTACCAGTTTCTAGTTTAATTCCATTATCTCCAAGGATATACTTTGTAAAACTTCGATTCTATCCAATTTAGTCGTCCTTAATTTTTGATTTTTGTCTAATCCGCAATTTCCATTCCAGTGAAACAAATATTCTAAATATTGATATGTATACTGGAATAGATTAAATCAGCTTGTTATGATATGATATGCTTTCCCAGCATATGTTGGTAATAAAATTGAACTTGTTTTTTATATTTATCTTCAATTGAAAAATTTGAAAGAGACATTTTATTTATTTATTTAGAGAGCACGTGTGTGAGTTGGTGGGGAGGGGTAAAGGGAAAGAGAAAATCCAAAGTAGGCTCTATGCTCAACATGGAGCCCTACACGAGGCTCAATCTCTCAACCCTGAGATCATGACCTGAGCTGAAACCAAGAGTCAGACGTTTAACTGACTGAACCACCCAGGTGCCCCTGAAAAAGACATTTTAAATATTGGAAGCCAATGTTGTTTGGAGAGTCATGTGGATGATGTCCTTTGGTCTGTGCATAGAATTCCCATTCCACGCCACCTTACCCTACCCATTTTAGCCAATAGGAAAGAGAGCTTCATGACTGGATAAGATTTTTAAAAGAATTAAGCAACCCTGAAATATTCTCAGGAATAAAGCTTTGAAGCGGGTGTCTTGGTAGAGCTTTCTCTCTATATTATGGTAGTATTTTCCTCATTGCAGGCTTTTCTACTCATGATTTATTTGTCATCAGTTACAAAATGTCCTGTATATTCACCACACTGTTCCAAAACCCGGTGGAGTTGTGGAGGTGGCAATAGAACAGAAGAAAAGATACAATGATATGCAAGGGTGGGGCTTTAATATGCAAAATAGTAGCTTCTAGTATGGAGTTTTTAAGAGCGAAAACAATTCTTTATCCAATGTGCCATACTTTCCCTGTTAACAGAATCTTGCTTTAGGGACTGGGGCATTCCAATCCATAGCAAATAAATTTCAATATGAATGCATCTCCTGACATTTTGTTGATGTAAGAGTCTTCTTCAGAGATTTAGGAATTTGCATTTCTAAAAAGCACCAATAGCATTCCTCTTTGTACCACTCTATGACAGTTGTGGCCTTCATCAATATGTGGGTTATTAATGCTCCCAGGTAAGCAGTTATCTAGAATTTGGTCCATTAGCCTGTTCCACCCTCATCACATTGCTAGTAGTCCTCGGGTTTCCTGCTCTATTTGAAATTTTGCCAATAAAGTTATATTAAGAACAACTACCACAGTGATGGAGATTTAAAAAACCCAAAGCCAACTTGGCACCCATGAGAGGTGAGAATCAGTGGGTAAATACTTCAGCTTTCCCATCCATAGGAGGGCGATTCGGAGCTTCATTCTACATGGTTCCTCTGAGTCTATAATACACTACTGTCACCCAAATCTAGTCCTAGGGTTTGCTTTCATGGGAATCCAAAATAAAATAGGAAGTATTCAATAAATACTTGTTGGGTAACTTTTTAAATGGAGTTGTCTGAAAAGAACACACAACAAATAGAACAACAAATAGAGAGAATGCACTAAGACACTGAAAATTTCTGGGCAAACACCCTCTACATCATTTTTTTCCCCTCTCTCACAACCTCTGATATTTAGACTCCTTTTCCTGGGTTGATAAGCAAGACTGTCAATCTTGAACTGTGAAGTCACCTGTTAAAAAAGAAAGGAAAGAGCTTCTTCCTGGTCTCGTTCAGTAATATTTCAGGGCACTCTCATCAGAGAATTTGTCTTTAAATATACTGGGCTGTGTTTTTAATGAATTTTCTTTTGTTCTGACCTCATTCAAGACAGGGTTCATGGTCACAATTCTTTGAATAAGATTGCCCATTGGTTTTCTCTTCCTCCTAACTGAATAACTGTTTGTTTTATTTTTATATGTTTCCTTTTATTCAACTAGTAAGATTTAGGCTTCAATTAGTCAGCCATTATCACAGTAATGCATACTAAACCCCTCAAAAACTCAGTGGCACTTAACAATAAATATTTATTCTTATGGTCATGAGTCTGCTGTTTCACTGTAAAATCAGCTAATCTAGAGTGGACTCAGCTGGGCTCTGCTTTAGTCTGAGTGTTTGGCTGAGCTTGGTTCCTCACTGTGAGCTGGACTCAGATCTGATCCATGTGTGTTTATCCTGGGCTGAAGGGGAAGTAGTTACCCAAGACATTTAAAGCTTCTGCTTGCCTGCATTGACCAAAGCAGGTCCATGGCCAACCTCAAAATCCAGGGGTGGGAGAATGTACTTGGCTATAGCAAGGGTGTGGAAGTAAATCTTACCCCATGAGGGCCAGGAATTATAACTAATAACTCAATCTCCCACAGAGCCCTGGCTGGGATGATGAATGGTCTTGTTTGGCGGTTCTCAAATTGTGATCTGGAAACCTGTGGGAGTCCCTGAGATCTTTTAAGCAGTCTGCAAGGTTGACACTAGGTTCATAATAATAATAATGTGATATTATCTAATTTACTCGTATTTTTTCATGAGTGTGCAGTGCAATTTTCCAGAGTGTATGAGATATATAACGTGGCAACAGTTTGAATGCGGAAGCAGATAATCCAGCTGTCTTCTGAGGAGGTAGATATGAAGATATTTGCAAAATGTAAAACAATGCTATATTTTCAATAATTCTTTTCAAATATATGGTAATTTTATTTATTTATTTATTTATTTATTTATTTATTTATTTATGTAGGCTCCATGCCCAGTGTAGAGTCCAATATGGGGCTTGAACTCATGACCCTGAGAGCAAGACCTGAGCTGAGATCAAGAGCTGAACACATAACCAACTGAGCCATCCAGGTACCCCAGATGGTAATTTTAAGGAAAAATATATCATAATTACGTTAATAGGTAATGACTTTATAATTGACATTTAAATGAATTTGTAAATAAATATTTTTAAAATGTCTTAGTTTTAATTCCAAATATAGTTAAGTATTAAAAGATACAATCTACATAAACAAAAGCTCTTTAGGGTCTTCTATAATATATTTTAATTATTTTCCTATTTTTTTTATTGTGGAGAAAAACACATAATATGAAATTTACCATCCCAACCATTTTTAAGTGTGCAGTTGGTAGTATATTTGCATTGTTGTGAAACAGATCTCCAGAACTCTTTTCATGTTGCAAATCTCAAACTCTGTACCCATTAAACAATATCTCTCCGTCTCCCCCTCCCTCACCCCTGGTAACCACCATTCTACTTAGTGTTTCTACGAATTTGACTACTTTAAATACATCTTATAAGTGTAATTATACAGTATTTTTCTTTTTGTGACTCGTTCATTTCACTTAGCATAATTTAACATGTGACAGGATTTCTGTCCTTCTTAAAGGCTAAGTAATATTCCAGTGTGCGTGTGTGTGATGCCACATTTTGTTTATCCATTCATCCATCAATGGAAATTTGGGTTGCTTCAACCTCTTGGCTATTGCGAATAGTGTTGCTGCAAAGAGAAGTGTGCAAATATCTCTTTGAGACCGTGCTTTGAATTCTTTTGGTTTATAACCAAAAGTGGAGCTGCTAAATTGTATGGTAGTTCTATTTTTATTTTAATAATGTATTTTTAACTAAGGTTTTTATTTTGAGATAATCATAGATTCATATGCAGTTGTAAGATATAATACAGAGAGATCTATGTACTCTTGGCCTGGTTTTTCCCAATGGTAAAGTTATAGCACTATATCTCAAAAAGGACATTGCCATTGATAGAATTAAGGTACAAAACATTTCCATCAACACAAGGAGCCCTCATGATGCCCTTTTATAGTTACATTGACTTCCTTCCCATCTCCTCATTAACCTTTGCATCGACCTTTCTTTCTGGACTTGAAAAATATTTTGCCACTTTCTTTCGGTCTACATGATTTCTGATGAGAAATCTGCTTTTTTTCAAAATGTTTCCACCTGTATGTTAGGTGTTATTTCTGTCTTTCTGTTTCAAGATAATTTCTCTGTCTTTAGTTTTCAGAAGTCTGATCATAATGTGTCTTTGATTTCTTTGGGTTTATCATATTTGGGGATTTCTCAGCTTATTGAGTATATAGGTTTATGTCTTTTGGGAAGTTTTCGGCCATTGTTGCAATTACTTTTTCAGCCTTGCCTTCTTTCTCCTCTGTTAAGTTTTTTATTTCAGTTATTGTACCTTTCAGTTCTAACATTTCCACCTGGCTCTTATTTATATCTTCTATACCTTTGGTGAAACTTTCTACTTTTTTCTTTGTAATTACTCATTAAAGCATTTTTATGATTGTTTTAAAATCTTTGTTGGATAATTCTGATATCTCTATAATCTTAGTGTTTGTATTTGTTGTCTTTTTTATATCCTGTTTGAGATTTTTCTGGGTTTTGGTATGATTTTTTTTTTTAACTGAAGCCTGGATATTTTGCTGAGTTTCTGGATCTTATTTAAATCCTCTGTATTAGCTGACTTTTTTTGACACTGATCTGGCCAGGGAAGAGGCAATACCTCTTTACTATTATCAGGTGAGGGTAGAAGTCCAGCTTCCCCACTTGGCTTTCATTGACATCTGGAGGGGTTCTCCTCATTATTGCTGGGTGGGGAGTGGAGTTCCAACTCCCCACTAAAACCCCAGTGATATCTGCCTGGCTGGGAGAAGTAGGAATACCTTGTTACCTTTCCTCACAAAGTCTCCACTGACACCATTTTTGGCATGGAGGAATGCTTTGTCACCACGGAGCAGTGATGAAAGTTTTGACTATCCACTAGACTTCTGACACCACCTCACCTGGTTACAGTCTCTTGAGAGTGGAAATCTAGGCTCTCTACTTAACTTTGCTGGCCTAGGTAGGAATAAGGTACAGGTTTTTTTTCTGTGATGGAGTAGGGCACTTATTGTCTAAGTTTTCTTTTTTACTGGCCGCTCCTTTTCTTTTCCTTTGGCTTGAGAGAGCAGGTTGTCAGAACCTTTTTTCGTTTATGCCTAATGGCATTTCTGGATTTTTGCCTTCTTCAGCTCTAATTCTGGGATATATGAGGCAAAAGGGAACACAGGGAATGTACCACTATGTTGTTCTTTGGGTCCTGAGTTCCCTAGTTGGTCTGCCTTCTTCTTGCCACCTTTTGGAGTCTTTTACTGTTTATTTTACATATAACATCAGGGTTTTTATTGTACTTATCAAGAGGAATATGGAAAAGTATGCTTACTCAATTTTCCTAGAAGTGAAAGTCTCAATAATTTTTACAAGTACAAAGAATTCCTGAGACGAAAATGTTTGAGAACTGCTGATTATATTCAAAGGTTCTCAGGTTTTAGATTTCATGGATATATAAAACAAAATAAAAGATTTTAAAAGGTAGTCTCAATAAAGTTGCTTTCTGTTCATTACACCACACAAAATAGTAAAAAACAATGGTCTTCTGATAATTTATCACTATTTTTTTTCACAAAAGAAATGTATTACCACCACAAATTAAAAAACCAAAATCTCAAAAGTTACAGTCCTTCAAAATGTACAAATATCACATCATTAAATTTTTTTCCCTAAACAGTCTTTTTTATTTACCTCAACTCCCTCTGGTCCAGTGAAAACTCAACTTTACATAAATACCAATAGAGAGACAAGCATGTGGGAGCTCCTGGCAGTGGTGATTTTAAACTCAAACTACCTGGCCCATTGTAAGGAAAATATAAAATTGTGTTAAATGAAATTCTCTCCAGATTCATTATGTGGGTTTTCAGAGAAAGGTATCTTTTTACACTGGAACTATAGAGTCAAGTTGCTTGCTTCATGTAGGACATTGCACTACACATACCCAGGTTCTGGGATAACTGTCCAATATGGTGTTGCAATAAGGTCCATAAGAAGGACAGTAATGGCAGAAGCTTGTTGCTATTTTTGGATAGATGTTTATTATAAGTTTTTTCTTTCTTATGTTTTTCCTCATGTTTTTACCTAGAGGCTGTTGTAATAGGTGTATTTTTAACAAACAAACAAATAAATAAAATATCAGGTCCAATCCAGATAGAATTAAGCTCTGCAGCTGCTCTCCTCTAGACACACTGACAGCATTACTCAGTCTCTGCAGGTTTCATGAACCCAAGAGTTAAGAGAGATGAGGACAGGGCCCTTTGCTCCTCCTGGATTCTCCAGTGGTCAGTAGAATATTTCTCCAGGACATAGTACCTAACCAATGGGTCTACAGAAATAGGCTTTGTGAAATAGTGGAGTTTCTCTATATAAAAAGGAATCACTGAAGTTCCTGTGGCCTTGGTTTACTTCAACAGAATTCTCTCTAGACTGAATCATTCCCCAAAGGGCCATCAAGCCAAGTGCCAATTTATTCTCAAATCCTCAAAGGAAAAGCTTACAGTTGTCAGTGGTATGTCCTTCTCTAGATGGAAATAAGACGGATCTAGCTTTCTACTGGGCCAGGAATCATTGATTGCAGGGAGAGCAAATGCTCTCACAGTCTAATCAATCTCACAGAGCAGATGGATGTGGCAATTAGTGCAAAAACAATTTTGCCAAGAATATTAACACTTCTTGAGTTTATCAAGAAAGGGTGAAGTTTCTAGTCAATAATTTTCTAAATTTATAGAAGAGTTACTGGTGAGCAACAGGGTGTGGGATATCTAGTCTTGTGCTCTTGCATAGGACAACGAGGTAACTAGTAGAAATGAAAGAATGAGGTTCTTCATACACATCAAGTGAGATTGTGGAGTTGAGAACAAATGAGTTTCTAGTTAATATATGCTCTAACTCTTCTAAAAAATACTGAAATGATTATTTTGTTTTGACACAAGTTATTCAGAAAATTGCTTTAATTCTTTTCCTTTACAAACCTTGGCACAGTTTAGTGATCTACAACAAAGGTTGACAAACATTTTCTATAAAGGGCCAGAGAGTAAAATATTTTAGGCTTGATGGCCATATGGTCTCTTTCACAGCCACGCTAATTCTACTGTTGTAGCATAAAAGCAGCCACAGAGAATATAAATAAAGGGCATGGCTTTGGTTTCCAATAAAACTTTATTTATAAAACAAGACAGATCTGGCCCATGGGCCATAGATTGCAGAAGTCTGATCTAGGGCTTTGGTATGGTCATTTGATCCCCTCTAATAGTATTGATAGAATGTTTTCCCTTTCTGAAATTAGGGCACTTATTAGAAGCACCAAACTTAAAAAAGGCAGTGTTTCTAGAATGATTAAAAGAGGTCAATTTGCATGTGGTTTCCAGAATTTCCTTTTCACTCATAATATGGAAATGTGCAGGAAGTATGCTTCCCCTTTGAGTAATCTCACTTGCCAATCAAAGTCTTCCTGTATCTTCCCCAACGTCTTCATCTTTCTCTTCCTGAGTCCCTGTTCTTTCTTCTAACTCTCTTCTCTTTTTCCCTTAGTTTTATGTTTTTGCACAATCCTCCCCCTACTCCCTTTCCATATTTCAACTTCATTTTTGTCAAGTTGGATTTTGTAGCATAGTCTAACAACTTAATCAAGAATTGAGTGTTAAAGCTATGAACCCTTAATAAGGATAAAGCAGGGAGTGCCAAGGCAAATGAAAGATTTGTTGAGAGATATGTTCACTAGGACCAGTGAAATAAATTCTCAGTGCCTCAGTTTAATATCAATAATATAATGATAATAATGTATCTACCTTATATGGTTGTTATACAGATTAAGTGAATTTATATTGTCAATGGCTTAAAACAGTGTTAGTATTTAAGTTCAGGAACAAGGTAAAGATGTCTTCTCTATTTTTATTCAACATTGCCCTGGGTGTTCGAGAAAAGAAAAGAAAAAAAAAAAAGAAGGTATTTAGATTGCAAAGAAGATATAAAACTGTCTTTATTTTTATATGACATGATTGTCTCCATAGAAAATGTTGTGGGGGTGCTTAGGTAGCTCAGTTGGTTAAGCATCTGCCTTGGGCTCAGGTCATGATCTCAGGGTTCTGGGTTTGAGCCACGTGTCAGGTTCCCTGTTCAGCGGGGAGTTTGCTTCTCCCTCTGCCCCCCTACCTCAAATAAATAAATAAAAAATCTTAAAAAATAAAAAAATAATAAAAAAAAAGAAAATGTGATAGAATCTACAAAAAAGCTACCAGAACTATTAAGTGAATGTAGGCTAGGTTGTAGGATAAAAGACCAACATACAAAAAAAAAAAAAAAAAAAATGGGGGTGCCTGGGTGGCTCAGTCATTAAGTGTCTGCCTTCGGCTCAGGTCATGATCCCAGGGTCCTGGGATTGAGCCCCCGCATCGGGCTCCCTGATGAGCAGGGAGCCTGCTTCTCCCTCTCCCACTCCCCCTGCTTGTGTTCCCTCTCTTGCTTTGTCTCTCTCTGTCAAATAAATAAATAAAATCTTTAAAAAGATTCAATTCTGTTTCTATATTCTAGGGACAAACAGTTGGAAATCAAAAATTCTAAAAATATGTGTAATGGAGTAAAAAATATGAAATAGGGTTGCCTGGGTGGCTCAGTCGGTTAAGCGGCTGCCTTCAGCTCAGGTCATGATCCCAGGGCCCTGGGATCGAGCCCCGCATTGGGCTCCCTGCTCAGTGGGGAGCCTGCTTTTCCCTCTCCCTCTGCTGCTGCCCCTGCTTGTTCTCTCTCTCTCTCTGTCAAATAAATAAAATCTTAAAAAAAATGAAATAATTTAGGGATAAATCTGATAAAGATATGCTAGAACTGTACATTAAACATCATAAAGCACTGCTGAGAGAAATGAAAGAAGACCTAAGTAAATGAAGAGATATATCATGTTCATGGATCTGAAGATTCAATATTGTTAAAAGGCCAATTCTCCCCCAAAATGATCTGTGGAGTTGAAGCAATCTCAATCAAAACTGAGCAGATGTTTTTTTGTGGAAATTGACAAGCTGAACCTAGAATTCACAGGTAGATGAAAAGACCCAGAATCACCAAAGCAACTTTTAAGAATAATAAAATTTGAAGACTTTAGATTACTTAGATTACTTGACTTTAGGACATCTGGAGCTATAGTAATCAAGACAGCATTGGTCTTGGTGGAAACGTTGATAAAGAGCAAAAAATAAATAAAATAGAAATTCAGAAGTGATACACACAGGTATAGTCAACTGATTTTTAAAAAAATTTTTTTGGTCAATTGATTTTTGAGAAAAGTGCAAATGCGATTAAGTGGAGAAAGAATAGTCTTTTAAACAAATGGTACTGGAACAATTGGAAATGTATATGCAAAAAAAAATTTAAAAAGGAAGAAAAAGAGAAGAAAAGAAAAAAATTTTGACCCATACCTTGATACTTTGTATCATATATAAAAATTACCTCAAAATAGATCATGGATTTGTGACCTTGGATTGGGCAAATATTACTTATATATAACACTAAAAGCAAGACGTTTAAAGGCAAAAACAAAATTGTTAAATTGGACTTCACCAAAAATCTTCTTTCTGTTCTCCAGAGAACACTGTTAAGGGAATGAAAATGTAAGCCATGGACTGAAAAACTTGCAAATGACGTATCTGACAAAGGACTTATAACCAAAATATATAAAGGACTTTCAAAACTCAATAATAAGAAAACAACCAATAAAAAAAAAAAATGGGTAGGGGCGCCTGGGTGGCTCAGTTGGTTAAGTGTCTGCCTTGGGCTCAGGTCATGATCCCAGGGTCCTGGGATCGAGCCCTGTGTCAGGCTCCCGGCTCAGCAGGGATCCTGCTTCTCCCTCTCCCGGCTCCTGCTCTCTCTCGCTCTCTCTTTCTCTCAAATAAATAAATAAAATCTTAAAAAGGAAAAGAAAAGAAAAACTTTAAAAAAATGGGTAAAAGTTCAAACACTTCATAAAAGAAGATATATGGATAGCAAATCACATGAAAACATATTCAGTAGGGAAATGCAGTTTATTACAGAAATACAAATAAAAATATGAGTATCACTACACACCTATTAGAGTGTTTACAATTAAAAAGTCTGACCATATCAAGTGTTGGCATGGAGAAAGCATGAGAACTCCCATACACTGTTGGTGGGACTGTAGAAGAGTGCAACCACTTTGGAAAACAGTTTGTTAGATTCTTAAAAAGTTAAATACCTATGGTATGAGAAATTACTTCTAGGAATTTGCCCAAGAGAAACACAAGCATATGTCCATGGAAAGGCACACAGAGAAATGCTCATGGCATCTTTGTAACAGCCCCAAGCTGGAAACAACCCAGATATCCATCAGCCGCATAATCGACAAAACAAATTGCACTATATCCACAAAAGATAGTATTTCTCAATAATAAACGAACTGAACATGGATGAATCTTAAAATAATTATGCTTAGTGAAAGGAGGCAGACAAAAGTGAGTGCTTTCTGAATTATTCTATTTATATAAAATTCTAGAATATACAAACTAAGTTATAGTGACAGAAAGCAGATCAGTGGTGTCATGGGGATGGTGATTAATCAATGAGGATGGGAAGGTGGGAGGGAGGGATTATTACAACAGGGCACAAGGAAACTACTGGGATAATGGATATGTTCATTGTGCTCCCAATTGTGTGGTGGATATATACATACTCATGCACGCATATCTATATGTGTGTGTGTGTGTGTGTGTGTATGCATGTGTGTGAAAACTTACCAAATTGTATGCCTTATTTAAATAGGTGCAGTTTATTGCATGTCAATTGTACCTCAGTAAAGCTGTTAAAAATTTTGGTAGTGTACTCTAACAAATTGTAAATGATCTCATGATATGCATTTCTGTGTCAAGCATACCTTTCAATTTGTGTTATTTTCTATGTAATTTTGGATTAATTTTGTTGTAGTTTTTCTTTTTTTGTCCTATGTAATTGCAGTACATATGGAACTCTTAGCTAATTCTTTTTGTAATAAGATGGGGTATAAAAACACACACAAATGCAAAAATGTCATATTGCAGCAGGACTGTGAGATGCTAAAGGCTAACAAAAGACTCTTTACATGTGTCAGTTTAAAAAACCCCACTAAAAGGATTGTCCATGGGATATGGGTCTCATTCCGTATTTCTTCTAAGTTGTCTGATCTCATTCATACATAACCAAACATATATTTCTGTGTCAGGATTTGACTAATATAAATACATGATACTGCATTTACTTGTTCTCGTACGGCTGATTATAACTAGTTTAAGCATTATATGAAAACCTGTAGATACTAGAAAATTCTCCTGATGTTAGATGTGGCATCTCATCTCTATATTAATATTTTTTCTTAAATGTTCAGTAGAATAATTTATTTTCAGAATCATTGTGACACATTCTGACATCGGAGTGGTTTGATTTTATTTGATGCATTACTCTTTTTCAAAAATAGGATAAATGCCAAATGCCTCTATGAACTTCAGTGTTTATAGCGCAGGATTATTAATTAAATGTAGTTCTTCACTTGAAAAATAAGTCTACTGGACTCGACCAATTGGAGTGTGATTAATTTAATGTAGTTTGAAATGTAGGAATGATTGAGTGCAGTTAACTTTTTAGTATGTTATTTCTATTTCTTGAAACACACGCCCCCATTTAGAGATTTTTTTTCTCCCCAGGCTAAGAAAATTTCTGTCCTTTTTAGTTTAGCCTTTATGGGCACATTGCAAATACGCTACCTCACTGTTTTTCAGGTCTATTGTAGTAGGAGCCAATTCTTCATTTCTCTGCTTCTCACCTGTTTCCGTCTATTTATTTGTGTATAAGATGTCAAAGGAAAATGAAAAGTAACGCCTCAAAATACCACCTTGAAAAAGAAAATGCCAACAAATTCTTTTCTGCACCTGAAGCTTTTAATTCTTTAATCCACTATGGAATGTTGCTTAATTACATATTTTATTATGCATAACTGAAAATTATGTACTTTAGTTTCAACAATGATATGAAAGCACGTATTGTTTATAAATAAAGAGAGGCTGGGTTGTCTCTTTTTTTATGTTACAAATATTTGTGGAATTCTCACAGGTTCTCCTTCTAAAATTGGCTTTTTGAAAATTCTCAGAGTTCTGAGAAAAACTTCGTTTCAATATTTTCTCTAAGAATCAGAAAATTCATTACTTTGCAAAGAGTAAGATAATGTCAGAATATCATTATGGGCAAAACCCACTGAACAGTTTGAATATTTTCATAAAAGTTTCATCTTAATTTTAATGAGTTTCACAAAGTACTTATTAATGGGAAAATGTTACAATTGTTGAACTGGGAATGAATCATCAGGGGTTCATTATATTATTCTACCTTTTTTCCGTATATCTGAACATTCCTATAACAAAGTGTATGTTTTTTTAGAAAAAAAATATTTTGTGTATACGGCTCTTACACCAGGACAGCAGAATCTGGGGGATAATATTTCATACACTTGATTTCAATTACTCAGTGACAGACTTTTTCCTATTAGCAAAATACATGCTACTTTAGATTTCTGAAAATTCTGAATGGCAATGAATGTTTTTACATTTTCTGCATTTGAAAAAGCTTTTATTGAGGAGAAGTAGCGATAGGAATGCAAGGGTAGAAGGCTTGGGTTTGAAACCAATGAGGCCACTTAAGAGCTGAAGCGATCAGCCTGTTGGAGTTGGCCCTCCCTGGTCTTTGAAGGGGGAGCTTCAGAGCCTGCCTTCCGTGCCTCGGAGTGGAATGGAGCTAGGTTTCTGGCAGTGCTTATATAACAAAGCCTTCTATGGATGGTGGTGTGATTTTCATTTTAAGCATATCTGAGTGTGCTTCCTACTCAAAGGTAAGAAGCCTTTGAGAGAGATCTGGTAAAATTTGGACATTAAAATGGGAAACAGAGGTGGAGTAGGGGAAACCTGTTGCCACAGTAAGATGCTGTTGGACAGTTCGTGCTTTGAATACATGCTCACTTTGCAGCACTCTGCCACAGACTTGATGAACTAACAGACATTAAATATTAGAAAGTTCTCGACATCCTCATTTAACAGGTACCGTGTGTTCTTTTGTGAGTGGAATATCAGAGCAACACATGGGGCATCCTATCTTTTGGTGGAGTGTAAAGACGGGATTAGATTCTGTCACTGTAATGAAAATGTATTTAAATACCACAAAAAGCAAAGAGTAACGGTAAAAAATTTCAACTAGGGGCGCCTGGGTGGCTCAGTGGTCAAGCATCTGCCTTCGGCTCAGGTCATGATCCCAGGGTCCTGGGATTGAGCCCCGCATCGGGCTCCCTGCTCAGCGGGGAGCCTGTTTCTCCCTCTCCCACTCCCCCTGCTTGTGTTCCTGCTCTATCTCTCTCTGTCAAATACATAAAATCTTAAAAAAAAAAAATTTCAACTAATAGTACTGAAATAATGTTCAATATTTAATTTAGAGCAAAATAGGTCCCTTTAGAGTTTGTTTCCTTGGCCAGGCAACAAGTATAAGGTACTGTTTTATTGCGTCTCCTCATCAAACATCATCATAGAGAACGGGGTCCAAGTCTCATGCTTTTGATCACAATAGGGATACTAGCAACTGAAAATAGTTGACAGAAGCTGACTTCGTACACAACCCTGGCATAAGGCAAGAAGCCATAATGGAACTTTTTGGAATTATTTTGATAAAGTTAAATTTGGAAATACATGATTCATGTAAGTAGGGTAATGTAAGAAAGGCTTAAAAATGTTGCTCGTCTTTTAAACATTAATTCCAAACTATTTTTATTTAACATTTGGTATTGTTAAACAGGTCATCGTATTCTGGACATACACCTTCCACCACATTTCTTTAATAAGGGTACTTTATATTTTATCAAAAATCTGCATGTTAATAGATTGTAATTTAACCTTTGTCAAAAGACATGCAAGTATTTAGTATTCACATTAAAAGGATTGCCTCAGAAGAAATACTGAATCCATAATATGCCCCCTTTAAAAGTAAAAAATATTTATTGGTAAGATAAACTATAGCATCAGTATCTTCTGATATTTTAAATGTGATTCATATTTTTGAACCTTCATTTGAACCTTCCACACTATCATGCAAATTTTTGGCTTGCTTCAGCAAGATAGTCTTATTTTTATTGGCTATATAATAGGGTATACACATTTTAATTGCTCTTTTTGAAAATATCACCAGGCAGTTCAGAATACCTCATTTATTGATAATATCGTGACAATCAAGGACCTTAATATCAGCTGATGATAACAATAGGGAATAGGGCAGAATTTAATAATGGAATGTATGGGATTGTCATTTTTACTCAATGTTGAACCATTTGAAAATGTTTTCTACTCAGGCTACATATTTTAGATAAGCACAGTTAGATATAGATATCACTACTTGGAAAAAAAAAACCACTTCTTTTAAGCTCAGAATTCCTTAGGACTAAATGTTAATCAATACACATTTTATACATATGTACAGACTTTTTAACCAAGTGCCACACAACTAGGGCACACATATTAGTTACCTTGGTTTTCAAAGGTTATGTGTCAACTCTGCATATTACGTGCCAAGGAGATACTGTCAACATTATTTTTTGCATAATGTGCAAGTATTATATGGCCACAGAGTGTAATACAAATTAGTGGCAAAGTGCTGAGGGAAGGAATCCATGACAGATTCAGATGCACAAGGTTGACTATTACCCGTAAACTACCTGACTCTGCTAAGGTCTTAACAGCACAAAGCGCTATGTCATGCCCAGCTTTTAAAAGTTTCTGAAATACTTGGACACAATGAAGCTTGTTCAAGGAGTTTTACCATAGCCACTGGTAGGAGGACTGGCATGAACAATAAATGACATTGGGGGAGCAATGTGGAAGATCACCCAAACAAATCATTTCCAAATTGTGCCGTCTTCCCTGAAAACAATTTTGCTCACTCCATCATGACCATCAACTGTTTTTTGATATGTGCTTTTCATTTATTTATTTTTGGTTTAAAAGATCGTATTAGGAAGATTATGCTGCTTAAGTTAAAGGGTCTAAGTGAGACTATTATTAGTATTGTATTGATTTCTCACACACACTCATCAAATTCATTCAAAATGTTATTTCAAAAGACATTAGCTTATTGGGAATGGCAAAATCGTATTTGCAACCCAATTTTTCCTTCTAAAATAATTAAAATTTCTGACACCTTTATATTGTTGGGCTAGTTAAAAAATTAAAATAAAATCAAGGACTACTTTTTGCTCTAGCTTTTCCCTCTAAACCCAGAGGAAAAAAAGGAGAAAGAAAGGATTTTATAAAAAACTTCATGGCATACTAGTTTCTATTTATTCATTTTTTTACTACATGAGATCTAGTTTCTAATTTATTAATTCAAGTTTCTTTTCTTCAAATGGTTTTCTGAACTGTAAGTGAGCAAGAATGTTTAAAAGTTGTCTTCTTATTTAATAAAGAGAACTGAAAACTTTTTCAATACAATTTTAAGTTACAGCAAACCAGCTGCCTTCAAAGCAGTTCAGCTGTGCTTCAAAAGTAAATAGTACTTTTACAGCTGAATCGGGAGTCTTCAATGATGCCATTTTAGTTTCTCAAGTAAAAGTTCAATATTAAAAGCAGCCCAGTTGCCTACCAATGAGCTCATCAGTGCCTGGAAAAATGTTAGTCATGAAGAGATTGGACAATTTCAGAACCAACTATCAAGGAACCCAGATACCCTTATTAACATCTAAGAAGTCTTAAAAAGAAGCAGCAAAAGATAAAGTGAATACAAAAAAATAATAATAATAACAAAGCCTGAAACCCTGGCCTCAATCCTTTCCATGACCATCAGCACACCTCATTTTATATCATGGAGTGTATGGAGTTTTATGTTGCAAGAATTTTGAAGATGGTGTTTAAATTCCAGGTGCGATATTCTTACTTTCTTCATTTAGTTCTCATAGTTATGACATACACAACCAAATGAGCTCAGTTATTAACTTATATTCCATTTATAACTTAAAAAAATACATTGCTTACTAAGAGGTTTTTATACAGAAGGTCCATTTTTTCCCTACTTACTTTATGTTACTGTTAAAGGCCTTTAAAATATTTATACATTAGCTTAAAAAAAGTGTTGCCATAATTAAATATTGTGAAACAAATGCAGATGAATTCACTCTAAGCACATAATTCCTAGAGACTAAATTTATGTTTTTGTTGGCAGGTCTTCTGACTATCCTACTATCTCTGTTTATTAGGCAAAATGTTAACCCCAAACAGGTCATGGTCTTCACTGTTAAACTTAAAAAATGAGCACGTGTTTGTGATTTAAATTTACAGTGTTTCTAGTGACTTTTCAATCGCTCTTTTTAAAATCAGTAAAATATCATCAAGAAAATATTAACATGCACCTAACTGAGAGGGCCATCTTTGACTCTTTAAAGTTACTTCACATAAGCAGACAAACCCTACCATGTCATACCATACAAACAATTTTAATTGTGTAGTTACAGTCAATAACCACTCCTAATCAGAACATTTCTGCATAAAGAAAATTGTGATACACTTATAAAAACAGCCAGCTGTAACAAAATAGCTGGTGTTTTCATAGCCATAAACTCATAAAAAAGAAATACACCTTTATACAGAAATTTTATACAGATGTAGCTTTAAAATTGATTGTAAACCAAAGGAAGACACATTGCAAACATCAATTATTTTCACATTAATTGCATAATTTTCTAAGGTGATCTATTAGTTTTATTTACCTAAGCTTATTTGCATGATAGTAAAAATTGCATACAACAATAAGAGTGAAGCTTATAGTATGAATTGCTTGGATAACATAGAGCACTTTTTATAGGCAACTGTGTAAAGCACATTTTCTCTATTTAAAACTTTTAAGACACTTTGTTTTACTGCCCATCAAAATACATTTATAAATAGAAAAGAATCAGTATGGTAACAAGAGAAGCAATATTACATTTAACGGAAACTTCCAAAAAATTAATTACAACATGATGCTGCAGGATCTACAAATAAATAATGAGGACTAAATTGTGTTTCACATTTTCTTTTCATTTTTTAAAAAATCATGTAACAATGAGAATGAAAAAAATTACAGTGAACTTTTATTTCCAAAATAAAAACAAATTTGAATTACGGCAGTGCCATATAATACAAGGCATTTGTTGGCATATGTCATCTTTAAACTGCATTCCACAGTCTATAGTTCTTTTGTAACATACAATAGAGTAACAAACTCTTTTTTTTTTCTTTTTTTAAAATAAGGGGCGCGTTTCCAAAGATCAGTGTGGAGTGTTACAGAAATAATTAAAGGAAGGAAATAATAATCACAGAAGTTATAATGCTTATTTGAGGCTCCAGAATAGTAATTTCTTTAAAAAAAAAAAAAAAATCACTGGTATCATGCTTACGGGGTACACACCTCGATGTGTCCCGTGAACACAAATTTTAATTTTTAATACCAAACAATCCTCGATGCTTCACCTGGGGCTGCCAAGCAGTTTGTAAAACAGAGTAAAACATTTAGTGCAGTCTGTATTATCCTTTCTCAACTTTCCTGTTTGTGCAAGTTTCTGAAGATTCATTGGCCAAACAATGAACAACAAAGGTTTTCTGAGAGAATACAAGGTGGACTTCTCATTTCGTTAGTAAATACCAGTGGCACTGTTGAATGAAAATAATACTTTGATCTCAGTCTTTCAAGTCAGTGTTAATGTCCGTGTTTCCTTCCACTGACAGCTCTTCTTCTAGCTTCACCGAGAAAAGGGTGTTAGCATTTTTGTCTTGGACACTCTCTTCCAAATCCTTAAGCAACTCCTCTTCTTTATACTCGGCCACATCCACCTCTAGGCCGGAGTTGTCCTTCAGTTTGCCGTGGTGCTTGAGATAATACCGCTGGTTCTGAAAGAACTTGATGATGGTGTACTTGGGCAGGTCAAGTTGCGCGGACAGAGTCTGGATGGCCTCTTCGTCCGGGTACAGGCCTACGTCTTGGATGAAACTCTGGAGGATGCCCAGGGCTTCCACGGAAATTTTCGTCCGCGGCCGGGTCTTCTGCCGGTTCTCGTCCTCGGCCTCGGCGGGCGAGGCCACGGTGGGCTGCCGCGGGGGGAGCCGGGGCCCGGCGGGCTGCTGCGCCTGCGCCTGCGGGGGCGGCGGCGCCGGCTGCTGCTGCGCCTGCGCCTGCGGCTGCTGCTGCAAAGAAACAAGCGGACAGTCAGAGCCCTGTCTTCTTCCCGCGCGGCGGGCAAAGCCGGCTCGAAGGAGGCGACAGGGGGCTGGGAATCCCACCTGTAGCTTCTCCCACCTGGAGCTCCTCCGAGGGGGACAAAGATCCAGGACGCAAAGGGAGGCCAGCCAGACGGCCCACGGCATCAGGGAAAGAAGTCAAAATGGTAAGAACCAGGAAGGGGAGGCACGACCAGGGTTTTGGGTGGAGGGGCTGCGGGGGGGGGTGCTACTGGGCTTCCTCATCAGCGGTCAGTGGAACCTCCCTCCCTACCCTTCATTTTCAGTCTGGCTCACGGAAGTGAAAGTTCAGCGCGCTGAAAATGTGAGCCGTGGACTTCACCAGGATACGCATCGGAAGGCGAAGACAGCAAAGCAAATTATGATGTAAATAATTAACAAAGATTTAAAATGAAGATTGAGGAGTAAGGATTTCAAAGGCATTTTCGAAAGGAGTGCTACAGAGCCCTGGGAGAAAGAAACCTGTGTTTTGCCCCATTTCATCCATGCCTAAAGCATGGAGCAAGAATAGAAAGTCTTATTTAAACTCCAAATAAAATGGATAAACGCCTGCTCTTCTTCAGCAGTATCCCTTAAGACTCCAAAGGATTTTTGAGATTCTCACGTTTGTGAATTTCCTACCAGTCAGTTACGATTTAATACACACACAATTTCTTACCAAATTGCACTAGGCTGACACTGCAAGTTTCTTTTTTCCTTACCGAAAAATAAAAGTTTGATCCACCGTACAACGGCTAGCAAATTGTTTTGTCTGTAGTAAACTCATGTGATTAGAATTTAAATTTAGTGTATACAGACACGTTTTCGTAATTAGTGTCTGTATATGTGCTGTAATTTCCATACACAATTATACATAACAAATGTGTAACACATGCACATACTGTATACTCTATATCTATAATTCTTATCATCAAAGCAAATCAACCTGAGTAAGCTGCAAAATATTAGAGCGTTTATACTGTGCCTAAGCATTTCCTTTTATCCCCCTAAGAAACAATTTTATTAAAAACAATTTACATCTTTAAACAAGTACTATTTTTATTACTATACATATACCTGTCTTTTTTGTTTTTGTTTTTGCTAAACAACAGTAAGTTTTTCAGGCTTTCATGATTATTTTAGTGCTTGATATCCTAAGGGATTCCCTTTTCCAATTTATCTTTAATACACACTCAAGGACTTTTTTTTTTTTCTTAGTGGATGGATAACTCTATCACTGTTTTTAGCTAGATAAATATATACATTCCCCACCCACACCCACAGCAATACCAAGAAATAATGCAGGTGATTCAACAAAGACAGTAGAATTTTAGGACTCTGGAAGGCAATGGAATTTTCTCTTAAAGGGAAAAGCTAAAAACATCCCCTTAGATTTAACAGAAATAGGTTCTACAGCCCCAGTTCATTCAACACGCTTCCTTAGAAATCAAGGCCATAGGGCACCAACAAACTACCTGGTCCCAGAGCTTTCCAATCTAGATTCATAGGGGAGGTCCCTCAGTGGACGAATGGAGACAAGTCCCATGACAGAACCCGCTAAGCACAAGGCTGAATCTGCTGGCACAGTGGTCTTCGGCCACCACCATGGTTAGTACGTCCTCTGCAAGTCTGAAAATTCTGACCAAGGGAGCAGGTCTTTACACCACCCCCTCTCTTGCTGGCATAGGTAACTTGTGCCCGCTCACCTGAGGAGCAGCACCGAGCCATGGTGCAGGGGTCAGCAGGCCTGGTAAGAAAACGCCTCTAGACTCTCCTTTCCCAAGGCTGGTGGGAGAGGGGCTCTAAAGGAAAGACAAACAGACATGACTCACCCCTAACCTGCGTTCTGTGAGGGTGTGGGGAGACAGCGACAAGGTGAAGGAAGGGCCAGTAAGTCAGAAACAAGATTCCAATTAGGCTTCCCTCCCCTCCTCTCTTTGGACAGTATCCAAGGTAGAAAGTTCTGATTGTACAAACCTCCTCTACAGAAACGGCAGTATTGGTAGTCATTAAAAAATAGGTGGTATTTTTTAAATGGATTTTTAAAAAACAAAAACAAAAAACAAAATTTGAGCTCTCACACAAAAAACAACCCAATTCTAACAAAGACGCACTTGCCAAACCAGAAGTGTAAAAAAGGGGGGTTCCTGGCATTTTGTGGTTGGGGAAATGAGGGAGAAGGAACACAATACACATGTTGGAAAAAGTGTGCTAATTTTCCTTTTATTCCCATGAGCAAGATGGCAGTGTATCGTTATCTCTTGCTAAAGCCTATGTTTAGACTGGCGGCAAGAAGAGAAACGCTAATTTCCCTGCTAAGTTTAAAGCTCTATTTACTTAGTGCTATATTGAATTGGCCAAGGTAAACGAACCTGAATCTGCTCTGCTGGAACATGGATAATGTGGGGCGGCCTGTCGCCATGGTGATGCACCGCGTTGCTCTCCTGTTCATAAATGGCATCACGTTCTGGCTGAGGAAGACTGAGGAACCTTCGGATCATGGAGAGGTTCTCCCACAGAGTCCTGTTTTCTGGAGAAGGATCTTCTTTCCAGCGTAACAGCTCACACAACCACCCCTTAGAGACAAGGGCATAATAGGTCAGTTATGCCTGTGGGGAGCTGATATTTTCCATTAAGAGCTAAAAAGAAAAGACCCTGTGAAGTTAACTTTTTTTTATACGCTCAAAAACACTCCAATCTGCTTAAAAAATGTTTTTAACCTGTTAAGAGAGAATAGCTGTGGCTGTCAAGGAGGCAGGCTCTGTTTCTAATAAATGTTCAGATTTGCATCTTAAAGGAAGGTCATGTTTTTTATGATTCCAAGGGCAAGACACATTTACCACGGACTTTGCAATATGTGAAATAGGAGAAAAGCAAAGTTGAACGTGCTTCTTGTCTTGCCCAGCTTTCTTGTCTGATGAGCGGCCATCTGAGATCCTGAAGGTATTTAAGGAGATAGGACAGATTTTTAAAATAATTTGTTTCCTAAAAGTTTAGGATTTTTGTATTAGGAAGGAAACTACGTGTAAATATGCGTGTGTGTGTGCGTGTGTGTGTGAGAGACAGAGAAAAGACACGTGCAGTACAGTGAGCAAGAATGCCATCCAGTGTAAAGCATAATGATCAGAATGGGCGTTAGAAGACTTCTCCAAGAAACAACTTTCCAAAAGGACATCTCGGAGCCTGTTTTTTTCTGCTCATTGCAGTGCACGAAGTATGATTCACCAGACAAGAATTTTAATAGATTTCCTGAGCTGAGAGAGAAGGAAATGTCCAATGAATGCCAAAACCTGAACCTCTCTGATGACTCCCTTAAGGCCCCATTTTTGATCCTCAGATTATCAAGAACTGAGTGGTCCAAGAGAGTACATCGTCTAACATTTTCTAATCCTCATGCCAAACGTTCTTCATCTTGGCTGCCATGATGGACACTAGGCAATGCGGTGGAGAGTAAGAGGGAGCCTGTCCCACCCAGACCCCTTTTGCCAAGCAAGGCAACCACCTCCAGCTGCCGTGCTGCCTGCTAAAAGCTCACAGCCATACTCTTCTCTGGAGCAATGTTTGGAGATGACTGGACAATTACTCCACGTCCTCACTGACCCCCTCACACCCTGGGGTGGCCAGTGATTGGCTTACCCCGTGGTACAATGTCCCTGCCCTCTTCCCTCAAAGTGACAACTCACTCAACCCTTCAATCTACTCTCTGGAGATGGCCCTCCCCCCATCAATACAGACTACCTGAGACCGTATTCTTACTGGACCCCTTCCTCTTCCCTATCCTCCCTCACTCCTTCCGGGTCCTTCACCAAATCATAGACACCCAATTCCCTGTCTTAGGCTCTGCTTTAGGGACTTGACCTAAGATGAAGGGATTTCTTGGAAATTCCAAGTAAATTAGTTGGATGGGAGTGGAAGGAGCACAGTTTATTATCTGATTTTAGAACTAGCCAAGGAGAGGTTTTGTGTGTGTGTGTGTTGTTGCGATTGTTGTTTGGGGTGAGACCAGAGAATGGTATGACTTTCCTTCCCTTCTTCCCAAACTGAACCACTGGAGAAAATTCTCCTTCCCCTTCCAACTGCAATATACGGTGAAAAGAAATAAGGCCCATTCTTCCCAGATGGCCTATTTGAGAGAATTTAAAAGAAAAGCTGGAGAGCTGATAACATCAGCTTCCCAAGGCCCACCTACTAACCAGCCAAGGGTGAGTGACTGTTGCTAACCCTCATGAGATCTACTAATTTTTCTGAGACATTTGTTTTTCTACTCAGCAAGTCTTGTAATTAAACAAACACGTAGAAGGGGACGGTCATGCAATCATGCACTCATTCAATGCCACTGAATGCGTAATTCAAGGCTAAGAGAGCAGGCAGTAAACTGAAGATTTACCTGAGAGAATATTAGTTTAAAAAAAATAATAATTGTGATTAGAATGTCACCGGATATGCTTCTTTTCTAACCATGGCAATTCTATGTTTATTTCCAGAAAAATATGATGATGTGTCACATTTTAGCTCTATTTATATGAGTATAATATTAACTCTCGAACTGTATTTGAGTAGTTGAAGTATTTGAGACCCACTTGCATATGATGCCCTGGAGATGTTTATTTAGCTCTTATTGGCAAATATTTGCTATCTGGATTGAGCCATGAAAACATTTTATATTTTCCTACATCTCAGCTATTTCTTTACACTTTACCTCTAAGTTTTGATGCTGTGCAGGTTTTAGATCTACATCTTCCTGTAGGCTTGAATATTAACTATGGTTAAAATGACTCTCCTCCTCCCCTTTGTCTCCATTCTTCAGCTACAGCAATTGACAGGCCCCCATGCCTAAACAGAGCAAATTGCTACAATTCTATTTACCTTTCCAGATGTTAGCAGGTTCATAAAAAAACAGAACAGAAAAGTTGTTTTGGGGGGGTAGTTTTTTTGTACTTAGCTAGTACTGTATACTATTGCAATACATGCTAAACATTGAATATCTAAGATTTTTTTTTAAAGAAATAAACGCTTGTAACGAAAAATTGCTAAAAGTTAAATTAAGAACAATTCACGGGAGAAAAGCTTCTTGAGAGAGCTGAAAAACGCCAATAATTTTTCCAATCCTTTAGAAACTTTTTAAAGTAACAGATCAGTTAGCACTCGGATATATGTGAAAAAACATGTGGATCACAGATGTTCTTTGGAAAAGAAAATCATTAGTTCTTTTAAAATGGCTAATAATGATAGCTAATTCCTAAACAATCACACTCATGCTGGTTTAACAAATATTTCAGAAAAGGAGCCCTGACTCATTCAACAAATATTTTGCTCATATTGTCACTTCTGTGTCTCTATACTTATGAGATGGATCCTTATTTTTATTAATTGCCCATGACTAACATAACATTTCCAGTAGTTTGCTATTAACCTCTGCCCTTAAATAATACTTCTAATTCCTTATCTAAAAATAATTTGATAAATTATAAGTTTGAAGCATGTCTCTGCTAGCCTTTCAAGAGACATGATGATTTTAAGAGACTGAAATCAGATGCTTCTTAGAAAAATATTTAACGGTGCAGCTGGGAACTGTTAGTTCTACAAGGGTATTCCAAAAAGAAAAAAAAAAAAAATTAAGGGGGGAGTGCTTTTCTCGATGTGTGTATCTCTTAAAAAATAATGGAAAACAGACATTTTGACACGCTAGTTCTTTGTCAGCAGAGACACTGGCTCATTCCCAATTTATGCTGGCAAAAATAAGATCAATTCATTCTAATACTATTTAAATACCTTGGAATATTCTGACTACCTCAAATCCTATCAATTGAGACTCTATTAATGATGACAGTAATCTGATCTATGTTTTGCACAAAGTGACTAAAAAAGCCAAATGCTTTCTAATTCCCCAGTACCTTTTTCTAGGTCACTTTTTCATAAGTGATATTGTTAGAGCAAATAAACTTGGTAAGACAATGAACATGTCAGAATATTGTAATATCTGACAAATAATGATGATTCCCCTAAGTACTGTATTGGTTTTTAAATGATAAATGTATAGATTTACTTGGTAGAGGAGAGACAAGAAATGAAATGCGGTACTTTGTTGCAAAATGTGAACGTAATTACATTTTTAAGAGCGGTCTCTGGGACTTGAAATATTGTAAGACCATAGGCAGGAGTAGTGAGCTGCTTCCCAAATTAAATTAGATCACGACTGTTCTGTACAGTAGAAAAGACAGGAGAGTAACAGCCTTAAAATAATGAGACTGATCCATTCTCAGAAAACTAAAATGGTACAAGGAACAACCTAAACTTTAAATGTAGTAAATTTGCCAAGCAACATTACACTGCATATAAAGAGGGCAAAATATAAACAGTAGCCACATGTAAATAAATTAGTAAAACTTTCAGGATGTTACTACTTTTCAAACTGACGAAGTTTAATTTGACACCTTCTGTTCTAAACCCTTTGTTTCTATTCAAAATCACGCCTTGAGCTGTTGCTATCAATCACAGCGCTCCCCCTATTACTTAAAAAAACTGGCATGAACCCTGAATAAGCTGAAAATGCCATGCAGATGAATTCTGAGATAATATGTTCAAACCTGTTATATACAACACAAATCCTGTAAAGTTATGTATTGTAAACCTACATTTATTGAGAACTAAAAGTCTTAAATCCATCTGCCACAAAGGAAATACTGTTATGTACTTTATAGTAACCAAGAACCATCTGCAAATGTCTTGCTACCGTAAGCAAGAAAATGGTGCAGAAGATGCTAAACCTAAGACTGCATGAAATAAATAACATTTGTTTGACTGGTTTCGGTGAGGGATCTATTAAAAAAAAAAAAAATGTAAGATCGGGGGGGAAAAAAGGAAAGAGAGAAAATGCAGAATGACTGCCAAACCAGTACTGAAAAAAAGCAAAACAAACTCAATGACAACACAATGGCAATTTATTATGGTCCATGAAACACATGACTGTATGCTCATTTTAAAGGAAAAATTAGCAGTTCTAAACTCAATATTCTAATGATGTGCTTTACTGACAGAATCTTGTTGTACCACATTTAAATAAAAATCCTGGCACCTTCATCTCTCAGCTGCTAATTTCCAACCAAACTCAATCCTTGATTTCCACTCCACTCTTTTTAGAACAATTAATTCAAGTCAATTCACTTTGAACATTTTAACAGAGAAGGGGTGCGCAATGATTTTAATTGAGGCAGAGAAGTAACCTCCTTTCTTGAATGAATTTATTGTACCTCTACAGCCTCACGCGTGTAAAAAGGAGAACCCTTCCAAGAGCCCGTTCTGTGACAAAGCTGGGAGCATGTTACACAGCTAGCTTTCCAGGGGAAAAGAGGCTTCAGTATTCTCTGAGAAAAAAAAACTCATTTCATACAGTGCATACAATATACAGATATGTATCTCTTACTGTTATGTACATATACATTTTAAACCCAAGAGCTATAAGAAAAAAAAAAAGAGGAAGAAAGAAAATGACAATTCTTGCTGCAACGAAGAAGGAAAAATACATTTTAAGAAACGGAAGGATAATTTGAGTTCTAAAAAGCAAAACATTTTATAGTCTGTATTTATTTCCCCTCACCCTCATCTTTTATGTGTTATTTGCAGGAGTATTTTGTTCCAATCTCTGGGGCACCTAGTATAATAATATATGATATTAAAAGAAATCAATCTAAATAGGGAGGTATTTGATACAAACATTTTAGTGGAAAGCATGAATTTCATTTTAGCAAGTAGTAGGAACAAGGATTAAGTACATAATCCATTAAATAGTACTTCCAACACAAAAAATTCAGTATTGTAGACTAAACTACACCAGGCATTTTGAATGAGTACATTTTCAACAACAACTAACTATAAAGCTAGCAATTTATCATTCAGCAAATAATTTTCTACTTTTAAAAGAATCCGTAAGTGTTACTTATGCTAATGAAGACAGTTTTTAATCTGCCCACAAACATGTTAATAGAGGGCAATTTTTTTTTTTATTTACAAAGCTGTCGGCACTCATGGGTAATTTCATATCAATGTTCTATAAGCTGGGGGGAAAATGGGTTCTAATTGTCAGAGTTGCAGAATCTTTCACCTTTAGCATGAAGGTTTAAAGATATCACAAAGATGCAAAGTGACTAGTGATGTTTTAAGCCACCCCTTTAACATACCAGAAGCGTTCCATTTTCACACTTTTTATGTTTTTAACACACGCTGCCTCAAATACAGTCTTAACACACAGTACTTCTCTGGGGGCCCGAATGCAGAGACACGCAAGGCCTCATGGAGGGGATCACCCCGGCTTCCAGGTTTGAGGCCTGGATGCTTCACATACCAACTTCGACCCTCTTTTTCAAGAACAATCATCACACTTCAAAGAGTGAGGAACAGAACAGTGGCAAAGCAGTATTGAAAGCATTTTTAAATTATTTACTAGGTTAAGAGGGTGAAATGATACTTTAAATACATCAAATTTCATTGTCTAGGCCATTTTTTGGTGGCAAAGTGGTATTGATCTTTCCAAATGCTTAAAATTAACTATTTTCCAGAAGGTCATTATTTGATTAAAGGCATTAAAGTTGAGGGCAAGAAGCGATGCACTTTTTCTTCTTCCCCATTCAAATCATCATATAATTTAATAAAAACCATCCCATCATGTCCTGTAATAAAAACGCTTATCTTAAGATACTGTTCTTTACCTAACATATTAACCTTTAAATGTTACGAAGTTCTTCAGAAGAAAAACCTTTGCTAAAGCAGATTATTCTATAACATAATGAGAGGCCCCCACCATTAACATTAATAAAGATACATGTTCTCTTCTATGGAATTAGTAGGAAATACATTAGTCTTTCTCCCCAGTTTAATAACATCTACTTTGTGTACAGTGAAGAGAATCTCAGCAGGTGCCGTGAGTAACTTTTCCTGCTAAGTTAACAGTGGTCTTATTAAAAGAAAACATGGGAAATAAGTTTGAACAGAGTCGTACCAATAAATTTTCATGCTAAAAGTAGCACATTACATCCACTTTATTTAAAGATGGGTTTTAAAAAGAAACAGGGTCATGAGTTCAACTTCCATGTTGGGTGTGGAGCCTACTTAAAAAGAAACATATTTAAATGGGATATTTGTGTGTGTGTGTGTATTCCCCAAATATATTTATTTTCAAGGCATGGTTTCTGATACTTGTATTTGCTGAAAAGAAAAAAAAAAACAGTCATGATATTTAAAAATTATTATGATTTTTACACTTCTCTTTCCAGGTTATATAAGGAACTTAATATCTTAGCCAAAAATCTGTGGGTTTCCATATTGTGGAAATAGGACAGACAACGGCTACCCATAAATTTCTCATGAATCCATTTTTGCTACTTTGTCTTTAAGAGGTTAAACACATCTAGCAGAGTTTCTGGAGGTTTCTTTTTTTTTTTTTTTTTTCCTGGAGGTCTGTGTTCATACAATCTGAGGAAAAGCTCCCATTAAAATTTAGTGGATTTTGAATAATCAGAATCATTGGTAAGTACTTTTTATTATGCAATTTTGCTTAAAATTTAAGCAAGTAAAAAAATGAAAGTGGTTTTTATGTTCCCCTCTTTTCTACCTTCTCAAAAGCCACTGACTTTATGGCACACATAAATATAGTGTTTTTTCTTTTGCTACAGATTGTTTGATCCGTAATAAGATTATCAGATGACAATCTGGCCAGAGAAGATAAAAACAGTTCTCACTTAAAAAGGTTGTTGGGAAGGAGATCTTACAGTTTAAAGAATATTTTCAGGAGGGAGAATCAGAGTAGGGAAAAAAAGGAGGAATGAAGAGAAAAGCATGAAACTGTAGATAACATATTAAACTAGCAAGAAAATAATCTTGTAATTTGAAACAGAATTTCCAAAGAAAGGCTGAATTTTCCTTTAAAAACATTAGATTTGGAAGATATCTAACTTAAAAGTTTAATTTTTCTTATACTTCATAAACTAACCTTTCAAGATAGTTTCTTCAAAGCTTAAATGAAACAAACAGAAATCTGGCTTACATGCCTGATGCTTGAATATGGGCTTGGTAAAAGAATTTTTTGTTTCAGTGATATGATTTGGCTCCTGTTTAACATTTATACACACTGTGCCTTAATATCTTAAATTTTTTTTTAAAGATTTATCCATTTATTTTAGAGAGAGAGAGAGAGCACGTGTGCTTGAGCAGTGGGGAAGGGGCAGAGGGAGAGGGAGAGAGAGAATCCAGCTGAGCACAGAGCCTGATGCAGGGCTCAATCCCAGGACCCTAAGGTCATGACCCAAGCCGAAACCAAGAGTCAGATGCTCAACCAACAGAGAGCCACGCAGGCACTCCAATATCTTACTTAAGTTTTTATTCTCTCCTCATTCTCCATGGTTAGTGTTGTTAAAAAACAGAAAACTCAAGAAAAAAAAAAAACTCAAGGAAAAAAAACCCAGAAAACTCAGTACTCCCAAGGTTCATCAATTTTAGCCTTGTTTCTATCATAAAGAATCATCTGCTCCTTTCCACCTGTCCACCAATGCCTTGTCAGTCTGGGACCCTTCTTCTTTGAGTTATGTTCTTAGACACCAAACATTCTTTTTAATTACTTCCGACAGACAATTATTTCGACTTCTGAACAAAGAAGCTTTTAAGTAATCATTCCTTTTCTTAACTCAGGGTAAAAAGTACACCAATGATGACTAGAGCTTCAGTGAAGAATGAGAGAACCAGTGCTATCGTATAGAGTTGTGATGCCTACAAGAAGCAAATAAATATGATGTTTAATTTAGCCTATGGAACTTCCTGACAGATAAATTACAGGTGTAACTAAGCTTTCTTGAATCCCCCAAGCCATCTCTGAGATACCCTTCGAAAAAAGATGCTGGGATGAAAATCACTGCTCTGGTCTTCTGCTTTCAAAGTGCCAAAGTTATCTTAACTACTCAAAATGACCTTCAAAGGCTTCCTATTATAGAGAAAATGCTCACACTCCCTAGAGGTGCCCTGAAGGCTGCTCCCAATTGCATTCATGTCCTAATTCACTGGACTATTTATTAGCTGTTGCCCAGCATTTCCCCACATTCTATTCTCCATTCTTCATACTAACAGGAAAGCCCTTTCTCCTTTTTCCTGCCCATCCAAATACTAACTCTCCTTCAAGTCATGCTCAAGCACCTCAGTATATCAATAAAGTGTTATATCCCATATAGGAGTTTATGTATGTGAACTTGAGCAAATTACCGTTTTGAGCCTCACATCCTCCTCTACAAAGAACAGACAGTAACAGTATTAATCTTGCAGGATTGTGGCTGGTACGAATGAAATAGAACACATTCAGCTCCGTGCCTGGCTCCTGATATTTACAAAAAGGTCTGATGAACTTAATTGAAAGCACTTGCCTTAAAATGGCTCACAGTATATTTGGGAAGCATTCAAAAATAACTACCAGTGAAAGACAGTGCATGATAAAAGTCAATGATGGACAAACACCAAGTGGGATCCAAGAGTTGAGGAAGAAGAGATGGGCTGAGTGGTCAAGGAAGTCTTTACTGATTCAAAGTGATATTGGCTTGAGTTTGAAAAATGGGCAGTATTTAAAATGGGGTGGATAATGAAAAAAAGAGGGAGATGAATTAGCGATGTACCAAGAAAAATAGGTAGACGAGTTGCTTTTTGAACTAACTATGCCCACCATTCTTTTGCTATAACTCTTTACCATACTGGACTTTCTTGAGAATACTTAATTCCTGGACCTCACCTCCTGTACATACTTCTAAGATCCATTTGTTAAGAAAGCCTGGGTTTTAATTTGAATTCCTATTCTACTATTTACTAGACCTGGTCAAGTTATTGAAATGCTCTAGATCTCAATTTTCTCCTCTATAAAATGTGGGTAATTTTACCACTATTCATAGGGTTTGTGGCAATTCATCCAAGGGGATTGGCACAGTAACGTTATGATAAATGTCATTACTATTTTTATTATTGTTGTCATTATCACAAAGATAATCCAAAGGAATTTGACTATCTAGAGAGTTAATGAAAAGAATTCAGTTATCATGTCCTAACCTGAACCCACTATCTTCCTCCTACAGACTAGGTTCTCCTCCGATGTAGTTTAACTCAATTAATAGCATCACCACCCACCCAGTCACCTGGGCTGAAAGGCTGTTATTTGAAGTATAAATTGGTATAATCTTACTGAAAGGCAATGTGGAAATGTTGAATATAGAAATGTCTAGTAATCACCTTCAAAACACAAAAGGCTTTTTGATCCAGTAATTCTACTTTTGAGAACTGATCCTAAATAAATGATAATTAAAGATGTATACAAATACTTAACTATAATAATGTTCATGTTAGCATTATCTGTGATAGCAAAAGGAGAATATAACTTAAATATATCTCAGTAGGGAATTAAAAGGTATGAATAGCATCTGAATAAATGTAAGACATATACATGTACACACATATATGTATGTATACATACATATACGTGTGTGTGTGTATAAAGAACATGAATCAGGCTATCTTTTGTTAATTAGGATTATGGGTATTTCCTTATGTCTTTATGCTTGCATTTTTTAATTTTTCTATAGTAGCTGTTTTTAATAAAAAAAATAGCAAAGAGCTTCAATTAAAAATCTGATTTTTCTTGTCTGTTTGCTTTATAAGAGAACAATCATGAATTCCTGCCAATTCTCCTTCAGAACGTTCCTTGAATTGGTTCCTTATTTTCCATTCCTACTGCTCTGGTTCAGGCCCTCAGCATTTCTTCCATGAACTAACGCTGATGGGTTTCTTTAATGCAGGCCTCCCCCATCTCAGCTGAATTACATTTACCATAAACAAACGTCCACACAAATAGCCCTTTGAATGGCATCCTCTTCACTTTCCTCCACCCAAAGGGCCTGGACAGACCCCGAGGCTCACACTTCAATGAGTAAGTGTAAAAATGAAGCAAAGGATTCCCTGTAACACTGAAGTGGCAGTAAGTTCGGGGAGAGAGAAAGGTATAAAAACTGCACAATCTGGACCCTTTAGTTAGGGGCAAGAAACTGTACACATCTCGTTATTCCTGAGGATATCATGTATTGTAGCAAAGTCCAACAACTTGCATTTATAATGATGTTGCATTTCAAAAAATAAGATTCAAACTGAGCTCAGCTTACTAGGTTTAAGGAGGCAGGGAAGCACTATTAAAGGCTTCGGTCAAAAGCAAATACATCAATTGTTTAAAGAAGCTTAATGGGAAACTTCACTTTTCCCAAACCCCTCAATCCAAATAAATATGTGCTCTTATATGGCAATGTTATGAAGCAAATCTCTTACATGTTGCCTCCTAAAGTCACTAATAAAATTTTACAGTATTTATTTTTCTATTCAAAATTGTGAAGATCATCAAGAAAAAAATGTTGCTGAATCTCCACATATGCCATGTGCAAAGAAAAAAAAAAGAACTATAAAAATTTGAACTTATAAAATGAATCATTTTTAGGTGACGATTTACCTGATACAGTGGTTTGCTGGCTTACAGAAATAACTTACTGCAGGTTATTTTAACAAATATTTCTGCCAGTGCATTTTTAATTGATTTATATGAAACTTTTCAACACTGCAGATATCTGCTAGAATGAGCTATACGTCCCATTATGCATATTTAGGGGCTGGGAATTAAAAATTTAAATCTTCCCTCTCTGATATCCTAGGAAAGATAACAAAGAATTTTTAAAACCAGGGGGAGGCAATTTGGGATTGTAAAAGTTATGGGACTCATATCCTAAGAGGAACAATTAAGCGGGCAGGGTCATTATGAGCTCCCGAGTTGCTTATGATTTTGCTGATAAAGTAACACCCATTTTGTGGCCAAAACCCACATCATTTTATCCATTATGCAAACCTACTAATCAGAAATTGGCTTAACTGAGGGACTCAAATCTCTTCACAAGGACACTTCAAAAAAAGAACGCATAAATATTTCTAGAAGTATCATGTGGATCCCAGGGACAATGGCTGGGTTATAATTTTACCAATAAAGGGAGATAAGGGAGGCTGGGCTCTCTGCACAGGCCATATCAGTCACTCCTCATGACCACTGATCCTGTTTCATACCTGGGGAAGGCAGGCTACGGGAGCGCCCCGGGAGGAAGAGGACAGGAGTCTGCCCCTACTCTGTCTTTCTGAGCACAGGAGAGCTCTCCATCTTCCCACCCGGACTCCCTTAGGAATGTGCTGAGTTTTTCGTTTTTTTTTTTTTTTTTTTTAAGATTTTATTTATTTATTTGAGAGAGAGAGACAGCGAGAGAGGGAACACCAGCAGGGGGAGTGGGAGAGGGACAGAGAAGCAGGCTTCCCGGTGAGCAGGGAGCCTGATGTGGGGCTCGATCCCAGGACCCTGGGACCATGACCTGGGCCGAAGGCAGACGCTTAACGACTGAGCCACCCAGGTGTCCAGGAACGTGCTGAGTTTTGTGAGGGCAAAACTGACAGCAGATGAAATATGCTTCTGAATCCATCTATGTGCCACCCAATGTGGGGACAGAGATAATAGGGAGTCATTTCTGCCAGCACTTAAGAGTCCAGTGAGGGAAGAACAGCTTACACTTCAGATGGAAACTGATATTAAAGGTGAGGCTCCCTGACACAAAGTCTCTAGTCGAAGGGCAAAGGCCCTCCCTCTCTCACAAAGTCCTGCACTGTATGCGGCATCAGAATGTTGGAGAAAAGGCTGCCGATAAGCTTTCTGATTTTGCGGCTGTTTTAAATGTTACTGCAATGACTCTAACCCTTGCTTACGTGCTCTGAAGTGAAAGGCATTTGAAAAATAAGCATACTATAAAGTAATAACAAACATTTCCCTGGTAAATTCAAGAATTGTTCCGCTAATGTACTAGAAAAAATATGTAATTTTTCCCCCCACATCTAATTGATCTAATCATTGATCTCATTTCTTTTGTGCCATCGACCCTTCTGGCAAGCTGGTAAAGCCCACAGATGATGCCTTTCCAGAACAATGTTTTTATGTGCCTGAAATAAAATACGTAAGATTATGAAGACAACCAATTATGCTGAAATACAGCTATCAAAAATTTGTGCTATAGTAATATAAATGCTTCTTTATTAACACACTAAATAACGAGCTCTAACAACAGATCTGATAACTACTGTAATTTTATAGTGATGAACAAAGATAATATTTTGAGATATCTGCAATAACGTAATGTGATGTGAAAATATTTGTGATTTTTACTGGTGACAAATTCATACCTAATGTTAATACTACTATGATTTACTGCCCATATTGATAATTGAATAAAATGTCAAATTTCAGTAACATGTTAATGAAAATAAAGATTTCTTTTTCTATCCAAATTCACGGACCCCTTGGGGGAAGGTGGGCCACAGGTTAGGAACTCCCACCACCCCACATGCATGTGTGTATATACACACATATATTTCGAATATTTTTCTAGAACTATCTTATATAAGCCCCGAGTAGTTTAGGAAACTTTGGTATTTATGGATTCATGAAACAGATTTCCTGGGTTTTTTGGTGGTTTTGTTTTTTGTTTTTTGTTTTTGTTGTTGTTGTTTGCCACTAAAGGACCATGCCTGTTAGGGATGGGTTGGAGGAAAATAGTTAATCACTAGTATGATGGTTCCCAGACTGTGCCCTGAGGAGCCCCAGGTTTCCATCAGGGCATCTCAATAGTGCCATGGTTGATAAGAATGCCCACCCTTACCCAATCCTCAAGTCGACCAAAATGGGGGAAGACTTTTATTTGATTTATTTATTTCAGTGCTGGAGGAGAATTCATTCATAAAACAATAGCTTGACAGCTTAAACATTTTTGATTAACAATTGAACTAGCACATATGGAGGACCTCACTGTTTTTCCCTGGTCTTATTACAAACTCAGAAAATGGGTTTACAACCATGAATAAAGCAACCATATTCTAATTTAGTTAACTTCATACCATCCAAATAACTGTAAAGGTAGACAAGATTAGCAGATTATCCTTTGAGAAATTCTGTCAGAAAAGGAACACTAACGAGGTTTTCCAAAGACACCTGGGTTTCGCAAACAGAAGGGGATAAGGTAGCAGGGCAGACAGAGGATGGCAGCAGGGAAAGGAACAGAACAGTGACCTGGGCACACCATGGGGTGTGGGGAGCTATGCAAAGGTTAGGAAACCAGAGGTAATCAAATAATGGTCCTTGCTCTCAGCACCACTTTTCAAAGTGCAAATGGTTTTAAAGTATTTGCCTTTAAGATTTGAGGACAGGACAGAAGGAGTCTAGTCAAGTAGAGGGTTAAAGAAAGGAAAAAAAGTGAATAGGAAGATGGTAAGGGGGGGGCATAGGTAGAAAATAACTCCCACACAACCATCTCCTCACTATATATTATAGGTAGCACAAAGCTAAATTTATACAGAAATATAATGCAACTTTCTGTCTAGAAATTAAGCTTGATGGATAAGGCTTTAGTCCTTATGGTTATCCAGGGTCCAAGTTATTTAGTCTCTTTAATCAAAATACTAAAATAAAATCATTACCCATTAGGCTATTACCCTTCCCCCAATCTCCAAACACACAAGCAAAAATTAATTGCAAGCCAGGAAGAAAGAAGGCAATTTAGACAGTAACAGCTTGGATTGGACTGAGCTGGATTTCCTAATAGCATTTGTCTGTTTGTGAATGTATATTTTATTTACAGCCTTCACTTCCTTGACCTTATTGAAAGTAATTTATTTTTAGCTAATCTGCATTTCATTTAAACCACCAAATACTCCATCAATGAACCAGCCAAGTAGCACCCTAACAAGTAGCACTCGTATTGGTACCATTAGTAAATGGGTAAACATTTAAAGGAGACATTTGGGAATGGGCAGTCCTCAGCAGCTATTAAATGCTACAGGTACCAATTTATGAACTTGCAAATATGGGGTTCAGGATATTCCTTCAACTGAGCTGTCATTCCTTGCCTCGTTTTTCTTATTTCACTAACCTCTTCCAAACCTGGGATTTCTCATGGACCAAGAATAATTATTTTCTCTTCAAAGTGTTATCCTTCCCAAGACTTATACCAGTCCAAAAATAGTGAAATGTTAAAGGTAGAATTTCAGGTATCAGTTAAAAAAACAAACAGAAGAATGTGTTTAAGGTGGAGACTCTTTAGCAACCCTTCAAGTCACACTGTTTTGTGGCAACCACCGCCCCGCCGCATATTAAGCCAAGCCCGTACCCCAACTAAATGGAGCTCATCTCATCTCTATACTGTACTGGTTCTGCTAGGTCCTTGATAATGAGAGAGAGGTCATCCAGGTGTGTAATAACCAGTCTTCAGACGCATTTACATCAACCTTCAGCTCATCTCACACTATATAACATGAAGTTCATACACTGGATCCCATTCAATTCTCCCCACTATATCCCACCTATGAATGCTTTTTGGCTACAGACCCCAAAATAGCACTTGGTCTGTCCAAACCCCCAAACTAAGCCCTTTCATTATTCAAAACCTCGCCTCCTCTGTGACTCATTTTCAGACTAACACACCTGTCGTTGGTACCTTCAATCAAAATAGCATCCTCTTTCACACTTGTACACCTGTTTCAGCAGCAAACTCACAGAACCTGGCACTGCAAGGGACATTAGACATAACCTGACCCAACCTATTTTACCTTCCTGAAGGGGAAGTTCAGAGCCTGAGATGTTAAACGACTTGCCTGGGGCTACACAGCATGAGAGCGGTGGAACTGGGATCACCACTCTTTGCAATCCTCAATGCTTTCTCTGAAAGATGAAGTTTATGTCCAAGTTGTTATATAAACCATCTGTGAGTTTGTCAATTAGCTACCATTACCTTATTTTTATCTGACACAGACATTCAGGAACATGCCCTCCCATTCCTGTCAGCTTTGGAATACAAAGGTGAGCTACACTGTAAATGATATTGATGATTTCAACAACGAAAAATGCAAACGGCGGGTCCAAAAGAAAATGGCAAATAGCCAATTCTCCTTCCTGTACATTTTCATGAGGATCCAAGAACATTGCAGAAGAACTGCCAGTGCTAAGGAAGTGGACTGAGTTGGGCAGGATAAAGTTTTCTGAACTACTTTCTCCTGGATCTTCAACTATGATTGTTACCAGATACATGAAAACTGTCCTTTTATTAGACAGGGATCCAGCGGGGTCCATAAAGAAAATTATAATCTTTTTTTGAACAATGGGATTCTTGTAGTCTAATTAAATTTAATGAAATGAAAAGATATGCTCTTCCCTCATACTCAAAATATTGAATATTATCAGACTCTGTACATACCATGGCAATCCCTAAACAGTAACTCTTTTTTTTTTTTTCCTCTCCTTCCTGTTCCCTTTTGTATCAACAGGTGTGCTGGGAACAAAGAAATTCTAACATACAAAAACAAAAGTTTGCAAACATGGAAAACTAGTGGATGATTTTTCAGAATGTTAATGAAATCTTTGACTTGCTAAGGAATAAGTTAAGTTTCCTTTCTGTGGTGAGCTCTACCAATGACTGCAAGATGTGATTCAATTTGCATGCTAGCTTATCACTAACATATCTTGAAGTAGCTGTGCAAAAACTTCCAGGTCATTAAAGCAAAGGCAGTAGCAATGACATCATAGGTATAGGGTTTTTTGTTTGTTTTTTTTTACCTCCACTTTTCTTATTTCTTGGACTCATCCCCATACACCTATGCTTTGTATATCAAACCTCTTCTTGGGAATCCTAAAATACAAGTGACTGAAGCAGCGGTGGGTTGAGCTAATGATCAGTGACCGGTGCCTTCACCTCTGTGTTAAGAAGGATTCTGAGGGGACATCTGTATTCAACAGGAAATAGTGTTGTGACAGATCGCTGAGGTGGGGGTTGAATCAAATCTTCCACAATATCTGCATCTTGCAAAATGACTATAGAGGCAGATGAAGAATGTGAGAAGCAACTGACCTAGTAATTTGGTATTAACTGTGTGAACTGCTTAGCATCTGAGATGGGAGAAGGGTTTTAACGAAAAGGCAAACAATTTTTTTTTCTTTAAAGTGATATTCCAGCCAGAAGAAAGCATGAAGAGGCAGAAAAATATTAAAATTTCAAATTTGTAAGATATCCTGGAGCAAACCCAAAACACAGAGAAAACAGCCAGGGTAAAGGGAAAGAAAGTTTTGGTGAAAAACTTGGGAAGTGAAGTTTTTTTTGTTTGGTTGTTTTTTTTTTTTTAATGTAAGAAAATAACTAAGGAAGGGGGGAAATGAATAAACTAAGGGAACAGGGTAAAAAACCCACTAGTCTATGGGAAATGGCACCTCTTATCATTTAACAGGAATCACCACAGAATCCTAGGAAGCTCCCAAGAGAGGTTCATAACTGAAGTAGTAAAACAAAAATAAAGATAAAAGAAAAGGAGTGTATTTTATTTGGCATTAAAAGACATTTAACTAGGCTATAGCTATGGTTTTAAATGTTCTCTAAAGTGGATTGTGGTGAACCTTCTCTAGAGGTACAGCTCTAAATCACCACTGATCCTATTTCTTTCTCCTCTCTTAATTTTAGTTTTCTACCAGCTTATTTGCCTTCTTATGGCTCCAGTACTTTAATTTCTTTATGGCTGGATTCTTCTGAGACTGGTGATAACTCTGGCCTTATATGGTAACCCAGTGAGCCTATACTTTCTGCCAGGTTATCTCCAAAATTTCTATGGAAGCAGAATTCACCGGTTTTGAACTCTACCTTTCAGATTGATTCTGCGTATCAACAAACATTTCTAAGAAATAAATTTCCTGATTGGGTCCATTTTGTTTTTGAATTGTCTGGGATAGAACCATAAAGCCTAAACTAACAACTTTTCATTTTAAAAAATAGGGAGACTGACCTTTAAAAAACTATACATGCCCAACAGTAAAATATTCTTTCAGAACTCCTGTTCAAATAAAAGGTCTAGCCCTGAAAAAAAAAAGGGGATAGACCAGAGGGATATTATCTCTCCCAACCAAAATAAATCTTACAGAAAATAATGGAAAGTCCAACGGAGAATCTTTCTCTCATTCGAGTTTTGGTGAGAGTGGCAAAAATGGGATTTGATAAGGATTTTGATAAAATAACCTGGAAAAGACTAGGCAACTTCTCCATTTTTATAGACACTTAACTTCTTTTCATTGCATTTTATTTTTATTTAAGCACATCTTCAACACACACACACATACCCCAACTCTAAAAAAAAAAAAAAGGGCCTGAAATTTTAGTTACACCACATGTGGTTTTCATTTGTGAAAAATGAACAAGCTGTTTGTGGTTAAACTGTCTAATCGCCTGTTATCAATCTAGCGCTGCATTCAAGATTTACAGGATACATCAGCTTCTGTGCCACATTAGCTGTAAGGGGGGGGGGGGGGGGGGAAAAAGGAGGAGGAGAGAGTTTATCCTGAGGAATAATATTTCCAACGCAGCCACACTCGCACTACATCTGGTTGTGCTGGTAGCGGCAGTTAAATTGAAATATTTCACAGCGTGTGTCAGAAACATGCAGAATGGTAATTATGACAGATCTGATTAAGCCGGAGTGCCACGAGCTCCCTGGCCAGCGCCGGTTGTGCAGGTGTGACCTTGTGCGTGCCTGCGTGTGTAAATAAAATTAATTACAAGCGAGAGGGTGAAGGCTTCAGTGACATCACAAAGCGGAGAAACTCCCAAGGGGGAGACCTAATGGAATATTTTCCCTCAGTCTAATAATACAGTTCATATTGACTTGAGGTAATTAGTGGGATCATTAAAGCAGTTTTCCCGGCGTATTTGGCTGCCTGATCAGATTAGTGAAAATGTTCTTCAGAACAAGCCCTGTGTGGTCTGCCAGAGAGGAGGAAATAAAAAGCAACAAAGCATATTTTGGAATGATAAGCAGTGCTGGACTTCTACTCTAGCAAAAAATCTCTACTTCTCTCTGGAGCCTACAGATCTAAATGTCCTGTCCGTTTTAATTCTTCTATTCAGCTTGGGTATTTCTATACACGTTCGGGGCTGTTTCTTTCGTTTCCCCTTTCCTCTCCATCAAATCAGACTGCTTCATCACCAAGAGCCATCCCAACTCCCAGCAAATCTCTTTTAAACAAGGCAATTTTAAAACTGGGAAGAGTATCGTAAAATGCTTGACTGTTCACTGACAACATGGGGCAACTGGGAGAGTCAAAAATCAGGGGAAGGAATGCCACTTAAAATTCACCTGCTAAACAAAAGATTCTTCTCTTATATAACACAGAACAGAGATTTAAAATTTTATTCGCATTTGGATCTCAGAATGGGTGCAGCGTAGGCCAAACTTGGGGCAAACATTCTTCCAGTTGAGCAGAACACAGAGCCCTCATCAAGAAAAGGGCCATTTGTTTGAAAATACTCTATTGAGCATGCTCTACCTTGCCACTAGAATATGCCAAGAGCTGTCACAGATGGCAGGCTCTGACAGTTCCCATCCGTAGCACCGATACTCGACAGTTCAGCACAAGATCAGTGACATTCTGTCTCATTAGAACCACGCTAATTATCACAGCTAGTTTCAGGGGAAACCATGTGTTGCAATGGTCAATTTGAAGGAGTCTGTGCATCAACAAACTGGTAATAAGGATCAGACACCTTATTATATGACAGCATGCTGCCTATGATCTGATTTACAGAATCAGAGGCACTGAGGCGGCCGAGGAGGCTGGCAGTTTATGAAACAGTGTGTTTAAGCCCAATTCCTGAAGCATACTGGTTGAAAAGGGAATTGTTAAAAAATATACACAAAGGCAACTGGAGCTGTTGAATCAAGCAATCAAAGGAGAACAGATTCTCTATTAACATGCAACAGAAGTAGATTAAAACTTAGAAAAAAGACAACTTCATCAATTTAACAATTGTATGGCAACTCCACAAGAGGATGGAACTTGTATTTTTACAAGGTATTTCATGATAAATTACAGGATGGCTATATTTCTGCTAATCTCTAAAATATATACATTTATTTTTACAGGAGTGGTCTATCACACTGTTGTGTTTTGTCATGCAAAAGAATCCCATGTGTAAAAGCTTAACAACTATACTTACAAAAATGAATAATCTTAAAGGTTACTTTTTAAGGTACTGAAGGTATTCTGGCAGAGCAGAAAAAAATCCACCTGAGATTCGTATTAGCAACGTAACTTCTTCCATCCTTCTCTTAGCACCTTTCACTGATGTGAAATTTTAATGGTGCAGTTTCTTCCAGATCTATTTTTCTATTGTTATTTTATATAAATGCATTTTCATACTTCATTCATTTCACAGGGCCTTTATTTTCATTTCTCATATAAGGAAAAAAGGAGATAAAGCTAAAATAAAACCTACCTTTACTACCCAAAACATAAAAGACAACTGTGGAGACTTCTGAGAAAACACTTTTCCTTTCAACTTGGTAGTCTGCTGAAGGATTCTATCAGTGTTAACAGTTACGTGCTAAGTTTAGGCAAGTTACATTCCGTTTGAGGACCGACTGCTGTTAAGAGTTAAATCCCACGGGCTTGCTGCTCTCTTCCCTGCTCCCATTCTATGGATGCCTGAGCCTGTCCCGAAGAACTCACTCGTCACCTGTCAAAACTGATCGTATCATGGAAGAGCTTCCAGAAAGATGAACTTCCACAGAATATTCTTCGTCCACACTTTTCAACTTTACCCTAACATTTTAGGACAAAAGGTGGCTTCAGATTAAAGCAGATTCTACAGATGCATAATTGGTATACTCATGCTTTAGAACGTGTATGCTGAGATACTTTCAAGTGGCCCACTCTTGTGGTAACCTTCCTTGGACTTCCTCATACGATGATCCTCTTTAAACAGATGGCCCAGGGGCGCCTGGGTGGCTCAGTTGGTTAAGTGTCTGCCTTCGGCTCACGTCATGATCCCAGGGTCCTGGGATCGAGCCCCACATTGGGCTCCCTGCTCAGCAGAGCCTGCTTCTCCCTCTCCCTCCACCTGTCTGCCTACTTGTGATCTCTCTCTCTCTGTCAAATAAATAAATAAAATCTTAAAAAAAAAGAAAAGAAAAGAAAACCAAAAGCCTTTTGAAAAAAAAAAAAAATGAAGAGCTGGCCCAATATTCACCAACTGATTCCTTTCAAATACTGTCTAAAATTTTGAGACATTTTCTCAAGATGGGAGAAAATGGGCTTAATGAATTATGACTGTATTTGTAACAGTTAACTTATTAAGTGGGTCAATGAAGAAAATGTATTTATATGGTAAGGAATTAATTTTAAATTTAAGGGAAAAGAGTGAAAATTTTAAGTGATCTGAAAGTGGCAATAAGGTAACTGAAAACCTTCTGTTCAACTTGTTTAAAATAGATAAACATCAAGTATATAGAAGGAAAAACATCCTTTTACATGATTTTCTAGCCCAAAATATAATGAGCAAGTAAGTGTTCTACTTAATAATTCTGGACCTCCTTGATCAAACCCTAGATTTATAAAACATAGGCCTGTCTTTAAAATGTAGACAGGCTGATATTCACATCCACAAATTTAACTAGCTTTTCTTAAAACACTGTGTAACAATTACATACCTTTTAAACTGTTAGAGTATGTCAATATTTGTGTATTTAAAATCACTGATTTCAACAGTCCTGTTTAGCAACCAACTGGAAATATAAAGATGGGTCTGCATTTTAGAAAATTAAATCCAATATGGAGTTCCAGTATTAAGACAAGAGATTTTGAGGTGGTTACCAACACTGGCTACCTAAAACAAGAGATTGATGGAACTCCACATCCTTCTTATTCAAGAATGCAGCCCAGGGGCCTCCCACATGGGTGTTAAAGTGCATATGGGCAGGTTGCCGCCGTGGTTATACCTGGGGTTGTGGGGTTGTCTTGCTTCTCTCCTTGCTCACCCCTCAAAGTACTTCTCTGGCCCTTCCTCCCCCAGGGAAGCCAATTCAGGGAAATCTAAGCTGCATCTCCCCAGAGTCACCTCTACCCAGTTAAAAAAAAATTAATAAAATAAAGCACTAGATGGAGAGTGTGTAAAGAGAGTGTGTAAAGATGGAAAATGTGTAAAGAGTCCCCAGAACCTGCCTGAAGAAAACTCGATTTGCCCGAGAAGGGGCGATGAGGACAGTATGTTAAGATTGTCCCACAGACTCCCAGAAAAGGATGTGGCACCAGAAATAATAGAAACAGTGACTCTCACATCTGCAGGGGTCTCCTCTGTGTCTTCCCTAGGAGGCTACACAGGTGAAATCCTGTCGCAGCAAAGTCTGCTGCATGAACATTCCAAAAGAATGAATCAGCACAGCGCTTCAAAGTGTAGTTTCCCTGAAGTGTAATTTAATTCTAAACAATAAAAGATGCCTTCGCTAACATGCTGGAGTACAGAGTGCAATCATGCTTCCATGATTTCTTTTCCCTGGGTTTTGTCACGATACATTCCTGTTCCCGGCAATGAAAATTACATTTTTTTGCCCCATTTCTAGCCCCACTGATCCGTGATGTATCATCTCACTTGTATTTAAGACATTCCAATCACCATGGCAGAATTTCCAAACCCAAAGGCCAAAAAGATGCACCAAAGCTTCCTTCTCTCTTCTGCCCCCTGCTCTTCTCTCCCTCTCACTAAAGGCTTTGAATCTCGATGACAAAAGTGTCTGAAAGGGGAATGGAAAAAAGCAAAAGGCTTTGAATTATTTGCTCTCTTCCACTGGTTGTGCTATCTTGGCAGAGGCAAAAGCTTTTTTTTTTTTTTTTTTTTTTAAAAGCACTAAAACCATACCTATCCAGTAGCTGAAGTAGTAGCATCCAGAGTTCTGTAACTCTAGGGGACTGGGGGGGTAGAGACTGCCAAAGATTATATTCAGTCATGTTCAGTCAAATAGAATTTTCATCATCTAGTCACTTTACCTAAAAGAAATACCCTGTTCAATAAAGCAGTAGAGAGAAATCATTTTCTAAACACAAGTGGTGATGCGGCGCCGCTCCGTCAAAGCCCTTTACTCCCACATTACTGTATCTGCAAGCTCCACTCTGCAGACATGAAAATCAATGTAACAATTCGATGTACAAGGCGAGGCCTATGGCGCGGCTAATGTCCCCTTGCTGGACATACACCTTAAGTCTCAGAGCTCTCAGGAGGTTTGCTGTGGAATAAAATTAGATTCCAACATCTGCCACCATTAAGGAAAAAATTCCATTTCCATCTCCCATATGAAAACACTATAACCAATGAACAGTAACTGAACCTTGATACCGTAATGGTTATTACCCAAATCAACTATTTTTTTTAAACAGTAAAATTAGTGAATTCTGCTCTCATAATTATTTGAATGTTATCAGACTAAATGTTTGATAAAATTCCAATATGATTCACTTGGAAAAACTGCTGCTTATTTGAATACCAGGAATATAAAGTGTATTCATTTGTAGCTATTCACATTATGTTTAAAGCAGATCATCTTTTTAAAGTTTGCATTAGCCTGCTTTCCTACCCAAGCACAAAAAGTAGCCTACCTTCAGTTTTTACTTGCATATTTTATTCAGACATTTCTATTAGAGTTAAAAACAATCTCATTTCTATTACTCATCAAAGAGAAGACAGAATACATGTGAAATGGTGGAATCCACAGACTTGGTTTCTTTTACTGAAAATACTTCGTGCATTAGTCAGTACATAGCACGATTATGATGTGTCTGGTTTCATAACATTCTGGGACTATAGAAACTTTAAAAAAATGATTATGCTGCCTGCCACTCAGGATACCTACCTAAAGCTTTACCTTTTAGTCTAAAATGAAAAGTATTTGAGATAAATACAGAGATAATAAATAAGTCACTCTGTGTAGAGGTCTGAGCCTCTTGCTTAGCACATTATAAGACGTTATCCATTTGTGTAGAGTGCTGTATAATTTAAAAGCTCTTCTGCATCTATTATAGCATATGATCTTCTCCCATGTTAAAAGAATCTTGGGCTCAAAAAGGTTAAATAATTTCTCAATATTGTAACACCAGTGATACAGACAGGACCATAGCCTACTTGGAGTCCTCTACCATGTATCTCCCCTCAGCCCAACTGGACATGAAAAAGCCTGGATTCCTAGGACCCTATGCTGATAAGAACCCGTATTCCATGAAAATGTCAATGAAGAAAGGAAAGCTCCAGCCGTTTCCTCAATCAGTTAGTCCAATTCCCCTAATTCCTCTTTCCCGGAGCAGGGTATTTAGTATTTCCTCCTAGAACCCTGAGGAAATACTAAAATAGGAGGACAGAGGAAGAGAACCGAGAAACTGGGGTTGGCTCTACCATTTGTGAGTCTGGTGACTCTCGTGTATAAAATGAGGAAAACAAGGCTAGCTCCAAAGGTTACTCTGAGAATTAAATGTAGGTCATACATAATGCACAGTGGGGTCTAGCACAAAGATGGTGCTGGACAGTAAGCCAACTCAGAGGACCAGAAGCAGATGGAGCGAGACGGGCTGAGATAAAAGTGACTCCAGCTCATCCCTCTTCATACACGCTTCATTTTCAGTGACCTCTGCCTCACACTGACAAGCTGTGGCACATACATCTCAGAAGTAAATAACTCTTTTAGGAGTTAAAAATTTTGACCGCGAAAAGGTCAGTCTGATTTGAAGATTTTTTTTTTTTTTTTTGGTTTGTTTGCTAGTTCTGTTTCCTTCACAAAAATCATGGCAGAACAGAAGTTAAACAGTGACTACTTTCCCTTGTTAAGTCTGACTTCTTCTCTCAGTGACATACACACTTTTTGGACTGCTTATTTTTAAGTAATCATCTATCTTTCTACATATTTTCATACTGAGCGTAGTGCTCACACCTAAACTGAGTGACAAAGGGAAAAGTACAAAAATCCTCTGCTAGGAAGTTACAGGATATTAATAGTTAGGAATAACTATCTGAAAGAATGAAAGTTACCAGTATGCTTGACCCCACTGCCAACAACTGGCTCCTTGGATTCTCTCTTAATCAGTAATGAGGGGATTAGCTACAGCTTTAGGGGTTCTGGGAAACACACCATCCTGGCAGAGACATAGAAGCTGCCAGTCGACACTGTTGAAAGAGACTCATGGGGAGTTTTGTAGGACAGGGGTACAAACAGCAAGCAAATTTAAAAAACTCACCAGAACATCATTCACATGACATTACCAACCAATTGTTGGCACTGTCTAAACAGTTCCCGAATCAGTAACTCAGGCCAGGTGGGCAGATTTGGGGATATCATTTAAAAGAAAGAAAGAATGAAGGTAGCGAAGGGGCTGCTAACTGAAAGGAGCTATGCTATAGTCAGAAAGGAAATGGGGAGGCAGGAACTGTGTCACTGGATTAAGTGACAGATGACAAGCAATTAAATGACAGTTATCGAAAAGTTTTCATATTTATTTTTGTTCGTTTTAAGGCTGACCCTTATTACAATAATACATGTCTAGTTTCTCTGTTTATCTATTTTTGGGATTTGGAGAAAGTGTTTGGCTCCGTAACAATACAGTCTGTTACTCTTGATAAATTTAATTGGACAGGTCAGAAAAGATGCAGGATCAGAAAGAAAGGCAAGATAATATACATTTGAATACGAGATCCTCATCATAATTAGACTAAATAGCCAAAACAAGAATGTGCAGGGTGGGTGGGTGAGGGGCAAAGTGAGAGCAGGACATTTCTCCTTAATGCATAGTCTTGGCATGTAAATGAAGACATCTGAAGAAGCACACAGGTTTGAAGCGGCTCTAACATTCTATCATAATTAGAAACATTTCAAGAGCCCTGTAATTTCCAATCAAAATTACAGTAATTTCCGATATACAAGCCATGATTCATGACAGAATTTTACATTCCATGAGAGATTACGGTGGCCTGATGTATGACACGCTGAGTACAGCACTAACATAAACAATTCAGTTTAATGTTTAAACAGCACTTGATGTTTAGAATCTCACAATAAAAGAAACATATTATTGTAGAAATTATCACTTTGACAGTGATTGAAGGGTAGGCAGGCATGTGGCCTATAAAGCTATAATTTTTACAGTCCACAGCTTGAGTTTAATCATTTTTATATAACATTTCCAAGATATCCCTTAAGTATTTCATCCAGCCTATAACTTAAGTAAGAACAACCTTTTCTAAAGCAAAACCCCTATCAAGCACCACCATTAATGCCGGTAGAGAAAAATTTTAGGAAGAGTTTAAAAAAAAGTATGGTATAGTAAATGCAGCATATTGTAAATACTCTCAGAACTATTTTTATCAGAAGTTGACGGCAGCCAGGCTCTTTTATAAAGGAGAGTTCATTAATGATAGGGAAAATATATTTGTTTAAAATCACAAGTTGTTAAAATCTCACCTGAGCCCTTGACTGCCTCTAAATTCCCACCTTGATAATGTTACCAACTATTGTTGGAAGGGGAAGACAGTTTAGTATTCTTCTGGTCCTTTAAAAAGTATTCTTGGTTTTGAACGAGGGTTTATAAGTAACTACCAATTTGTTCCTATAGATGACCCTGCTGCTTTTGATGAGCATAAATTTTCAATATATGAACATTATACTGAAAAGGACTGCATTATCTCTCCTTTGTTATGTTTTTACCTTGTTTGGTAGGGACTTGTAACTTTTCCGATTCAAGTCTATTCATTTATAATTCATCAGATTTGGACAGGTTTTCTAACTGTAATTCAATTTGTATGGCTTATATATCGTGCATCTCTGGAAAAACTAAGGTCATTAATGTGCAAAGATACATGTGGCAGGCGCGCCAGTTTGTTTTAGTAAGTGTACCTAATAGTTGTGGATGCCTGAGTTGGAACAGAAGAAACTATTACGTTTGTAGTCTTTTAGGATGGAAATCAAGGTCATCTGAGCAATAATGAAACAATAGTAATTCAAGTTACTTGTACCAGTACAATAGACCACGTTGAGAAACTGCCTATACATTACGATACTCTTCTGAAAACAACTATTAACTGACCCAAGATTTCCTGAGAAATCCCTGGTCTGGAGAGTGGGTGTTGGAGGAAACAAAACCACGTATCTACTCCCTGAATCTGAAGGACACTTTGTTTCATCACAGAGCTCTGTCAAGGATCCTGGAGACCTTGCCCTCTCAGTGATGCGATGCAGGTCCACATTGCAAACAGACACCCCTCTGAATGAAATTTTCACAGGCATCGCGGATCAACATTCTCAGTGCCTCACCAAGGTTCTTACCTGGCTTTTGGTTGCTGCAACCTTTGCAAACAGTGCTTGGGACACTTTAGCGCGCTTCATTTCCTGCTGAATCTCATCATAAATGGAAGCATTAATGTTCATGGTATTGTTCTCTGGTTTCCCATTCCTCTCAGTGGCAATAGTAGCTGTTTTCACCTACAAAACATTTTGAACGTGACTGTCATTTTTCATTGGCCAAATTGTTTTGAAGCTTTTCAGGCTCGGCATCCAAACTGGACGCTGTTGCTCCTTTTATGATCCAGGTGAGCAACAGTGCAGTCATTCAACATTAGTTATTACCCCGAGATCAGATTGCTTAAGTTAAGAAAGTCACATTGTCACAGGTGATTGCATCTATAATAAGACAGCCACTGCCAGCTGACAAACAGGAATTAGAACGCCATAAAGTAAGTTTTCTGGAAAACAGAATAGTTTCAAAGACTTGAAAACCCTAAACTAATTGTTTCCCAATTACTGTCCATTGCAATTCTAACAAAGGAAATTCACAATTAAAATCATAATGCCCAGTGCTGTATCTTCACTGGGTGCCCGGTGCCTAACAGACAATTGCATCACTAATAGCTATTACATACTATGGCCTTTTTAATTTTAGACTCTTTTTTTATGCCTGTTCCTCTTATGTTTCATTTAAAAAATCTTCCATAACAAAGCCATTTGCAGAGCTGCATATTTAAATCTTCTATCCATCCATGAAACAGGTAGAGTGCCTTGCTTAATTATCATAAAGGCTGGTTGCATTTTACACGTGCATGTCCAAGCTGTTCTGTATAATTATTTCATCTTTTCCTGGCACCCCTGTACATAACTATTTCCTTGTGACTTGTGGAACCAGACAATAAGAAAATGTTTCACAATACTTAACAGAACATTACTGCAAGTTACACAAATTATATAATCAGTGACTTTATAAATATATTCAAAATGAATAATCTTGAGTGAAAAATTAGTATCAATGCCTTTGGTAATAATGATAAGCAGGTATCAGCAGTAAAATGACACAAAATTTGGGGGTAAAAATAAAATCTCACCCTCAAAATGTCTTGATACTGTTATTAATTTTTAAAACTCCAAATTTAATTTTTATTATGCAGTTACGTGAACCAGCCTGGAAAATATACGCATGAACTATGTAGTTGCTTTTTCACTAGGAAATTGGTGAAAATGTAAACGAAAAGTTACCACAGATTCAGGACCCTGTTTCTCCCAGCCAGATGATTCACTGTGGACCACGTTTCTTAGGATCCTTTCCAGAACCCAGGTTTCTGTTCGCATATACAATGAGCAATAGAAAATGAAGTCCATTTTGGAATAAATGAAGGATTTCTTTTGTCATGAAATGATACACCCTTTTAGTCACGCTACAAGTCTTTCGGGTCTACTTCATTCTCCCCCTAATATTTGGTATCAAAAGACGGCCAGAGGTTATCCTAAGGAATTCGATCCTCTGCACTTAAGAGAGTGAATAGGAGTCTTTAAAACATGCCTTCTAACTTCTAGCCAATTAGCAAAATAACTCACCTCTTGCTTATCTGGAGGAGGCAGCTAGAGCTTTCCACCTGGACACTACCCTTCTAAGCACTGAAAGGAAAATGCTGTGAAATGAGTGCACCACAGGCCCAAGCGAAGACACAGAAAGTGTCACTTGCCACTGCTAAACTCTAAGCTGGAGACAGTGATGGCAAGTGTGTAGGCTCGATTTCCAGAGTCCCCCTTCTAGCTCTGTGGCTCCAGAAAGCAAGGGCACTCACGGAGGTAATATTAAGGACTGGAGGTCACTAAGAACATACACAGGGCTTTGAAGCAATAATCTGCTAAATACCACTTTAGGAGCCAGAAGAGTTAACGCATTACCATAAATTGCCTACAAAGTTGCTTTGGTGAGATTCGCAACTTTGCTCTGGGGTGGTCTTGCTTTGAGGCAGAAGGATAGATTTGATCACCCCATGGGGTCTCTTTTAATACCTATTTTTCTCACTGTTTAAATGAAAGAGAGAAGAAAAGCCATTTCAATCGCTTTGAAAATTGAATGTTATGGAAATGGAGGCATGAAGTCCAGTGCATTGGAAGAAATAGTTCCTTGGTAGCATCCGCTTAGCAACTGTTAAGAGAGCAGGCTTTGGAAACTTCTTGTTTCAGTATGTTTTTAAAATAATTTTCATTCTTTCGTAAAAACTATGTTTAAGAATTTATCTTTGAGGTGGGCTATAATCATTTGTTTCAACCCTGTGATTTGGTTTCTAAAAATTTCATTGTTTAATTTTTTTTAATAAAACAATTACAACTTGAACCAAAAAGAATTTCAAATCATAAAAAAAAAAAAAAAAATCAAATAACTGTTCCCTAGTAGCCAACATAATCAAAAGTGGAAAAGACATACACATGAAACTTTTAAAAATTAAAAAAAAAGAGCAACAATTTTTTTAAAATATAAAGTAAGAAACTCTGTATTACTCATTTTAAAAATATTTAGAAAAGCTCTTCTTTATCATCTTGTTGGGTCAGATAACGTATCTTATCATAGATAAGCTATTAGAATTCTGGAATCACATTTTTTCCTAAACACAAGCTATTGCTTAAGGGGAACTGACTTGGACAGCTTTTCAAAAATATGAAAGCTGAATTTTTCCCCAGGTAAAAATGGAAACAAAAATCTTTTATACCTCACTCTACTAAGTACTATTTTAGCTTAGTACAAAAAAAATCTTCTTTAATCCTGGTTTAGCTTTTAATATTATATCACACATTAAAATTCATAAAGTAGTTCATTCCAGGCAAAACAAACTACTCTTCAGCTCTTCTCCGCAAATAGCACAGGAGGTAAAATAAATGCAGTTGCTTTCCGAATAGCTTTTATCAAGGTAGGGCGTACTACTCCATCATTACAGCGGCGCCGGGGAAGTAGTGAGGAATTGGAGCTCCTACTCTTTACCCTCCCACGTGAGGAAAGGGTGCAAGCACTAGGGTCAGCTTTATTATTTCCCTAAAACTGTGCAGTAGAACACAAATTTTCCATGAGGATTCTATTCTGTTTCTTCCTGGATTGCTGAATGCATCAAATCATACTAGAAAAGGAACTCTAAATACTATATACATGCTACATACTACACATGTACAACACGAAATGAACTCTACTGTGGTCCTGATTGAACTACTATTCCTTGATCGAGGAAGAACTGCCTGCAAGCACATAGCTCATGTGCGCAAACACACATACACGCAATTAAAGTTTGATATAATTTTAATAATAATTACGATAATAACAAAGGCTGGCATTTATTACCTGTTTCTCACGTGCTGGGCATCATGTTCAGGTACATTAGCTCTCACCTGCACAAAAGCCCTGAATAAGTACTATTATTGCCCCATCTTAAAATTGAGAAAACTCTCCTAAAACAAAAATTTATTCATAAGGCAACATGAGATCTAAACTGAAGTCTGTCTAACGCTAATGCTTATCTTAGAAACTACTGCACTGTACTGAAGTCATGATGTTATACAGGATTTCTTTATTTGGAAAAATTCTAACTTTTTAAAGACACGCTGGATCTGCTTTTTGGTGGCCCTTTGCTAAATCTGGCTCATTAATGTCTAATTTTTAGCAAATGGCTTTGTCATTCATTTTACAAATCCAACCTGAATTTATTTATCAAGGTATGCAAACTATAAATGTTTTCTTGGTAATGTTATGTAAGAAATGTGCTATTCTGAGGTATTCTTACTGGTGATAGAAAATGGTCCCCATTTTCCAATTTTTGTATATTAACACTGTCTTGAATATCATGGTTCTATCTTTTTATACTTTTCTTTCTGTTCTTTTTAGGAACAACATTAATTATTTTCCAAACATGGACTTTAAAAAGTCTAGTATTTTAAAAGCATTTTATGAGCATGTAAGATCTTAAAATCATGCTGGCCAAGCAATTCATAACAAAACTTTTATCAAGTTCCTGCCCATAACTGAACCTATGTTTCATTACATTCTAGAAGACTTTGTTGGAAAGAGACAGAAGGGTGCAGCTACTAGATTAATTATACATTGCTTATATGAACTTACTACATTTTCTAAAGCACTGTTATAAAATATCCCATCTTCCTTTAGAAGAAACTAAAGAATTACAGAAAGACATAAAAATATAAAGAAAAAATCATTATATAATTCATGTAGAATTTATAACTTGATAATCACAGGCTTTCAAACAATCCTTATGGAAACAAAATGCTAACTTAACTCCAAACGTCACATATATTAAAAACATAAACAAACAAAAAACATAAATAAATCAGAATAAGCACACACCTAAATAGAAATCATCAACTTAAAACTGATCTGTGGAACAGACAAGTTCCAGAAAGTAATCACTAATTATTATTAATCAAATTCCTCTTAGAAACTCATTCGTAAAATTTGCTAAGCATAATAAGAAAAGAAGCCTTTAGGACCAGGGAGCTTTAGAGGGCTTGGGTTCCCCCAACATTTTCCTATGAGCAAAGTTTGGAAAGGGCTATTTTCTCTACCATTTCAGAAACGCCCAACTGTCTGAAGTCTTCAAGAGTGGATCATTTGTCAAACATTTAACGTATTCTATCAGGAGAAGGTTCTCATATGTGTTCTTCTTCCTAATCTAAAAATAAAATTTCCCATCCTCTGTGACAAACAGAAAAATTCCCCAAGTCTCATTTTCCCCTTTCTAAAGTGTTTGTGTTTTGAGGAGCTGGCTTGAGGTAGGAGAAAGAGCAAGAGACTTAACAGGGGATGTGAAAACGGACTCAACCTTAAATTTGGTTTTCTCCTCTTTCTCCAACCAAAAGATTGGTATGAGGATTCAATGAATTCATGGGCATGAAGGTGTTAGAGAACTGTGAACCATTATCAAGTACAAGATATTCTTATTTCTTGAATTAGAACATGTAACTTATGAAAATAGGCTTTCAGCAAACAGGTTGGGCCTGGAGCCTACTGCTGCAGACAGAGGACAAAGCTCACGGCACGGCTGCCCCTCTCGAAGCACAAGGGACAGGTCTGTACCAGAGGCATCTCACCTAGGCAAGAGCTGTGGTGATTTCTGAGGCTGGTCTAGATCTTCCCAGGGGAAGTATTCCTTGGAATAAAACTTGGGGCCTGACTAAAAGCAGGGAAGTCTTTTCTTAAATATAATTTAGAATCCGAGTTCCTCAACAGTGTAGGTCTTCAGTCTGGTATGACCCAGGGAGGACATCTCAATCATCTTCCGTGTGACCTCAACTCTACAGGGTAGGAGCCGGAAAAGAATCCAGCTCTCTTGGGCCTAAAGGTTGTCTAGATCTCCTGTGAGCCACAAGGGACCTCTGCCTTTAAAAAGCAGTTCTTTAGGGGCGAATGGGTGGCTCAGTCGGTTAAGTGTCTGACTCTTGATCTCAGCTCAGGTCAAGAAAATCAGGGTTTGGGTCCAACCTAAGTCAAAGACTTGTCTCAAAATATGTTTTGAATCTCTTCATTTAAGGGGAAATGAAATACAATAATAGGCTCCTCTTTGTCAAAACTTAAAATTAAAAAAGACAAAATTCTGCAGTCTGTTTCTGTATTTGTCGTTTTGTCCTTTTTCCCCCTTCCATTTTAATCATTTGTAATATGCATATTAAAACCCTAAGTATAGTGCATTGGTTCCCTTTCAAAAGCATTCAATTTCAACGGTTGCAAAACATTACTAATTCGGCTGCTTGAGAAACATTTGTCCAAATCTTAAGTACTCATTTTACATTGATAATACTTTTAATACATTAAAGATTTCTTAAAATGTCATTCATAAAGTCACTGTTAAAGGGTAAAGGTGAACAAACTGGTTGTGAGTTCTATTACAATAATATTAAATAATGCAAAGGGATTCTCAGTGAGGCAAATTAAGATACTTGAAGATGCATTTTATAGCAGTGAAATAAAATTATACACACATCAGATAATCATTTCGGAATTTGGTTAGATGGCCAGTAATACCGCATTAACAGAAACTTTTCTCCTTTGAAAGAGTTTCACTAAGAATCTGTGGTATCTACATACCTTACACATTCATCATTGGCTGGATATCCCAGCTAAGGGCTTGGTCTCAACCCCTCTTGAGAACAAATATAAGGGTGGCTTAACCAGTTAATCAATAATGCAGGCCAAAATAAATTATATTTTCTATCCCAACTTATCAGCAGACATAGTCTTTAGACACATATATAGGGGAGCTACCCAAGAGTATCTTAATAGTACATGAAAAGAAATACCATTTAAGAATTACTGTAAATGTGGCTAAAGAAAAAACCTGATGAATAAGGACAGCAGTATCTCATTTAGAAAAACAAAAGCACTGCGATCATAGAAAAATTAGAAAACAAAAACTGCATTAAGGAACTACGAAGTCAAATATTTGGATAGATTAAGGAAAAAAAGAAAAAAGAAACAGCTCAATGCTGAAGTTCATACTGATCTTAAGTAAGCAATTCTTTTGTTAGTATTGCAGATTAAGTGATAAGTAAAATAACTCTTTGCCCAGAGGCCTTCTGTGTTGATTGTAGAAGCAAAGTTAACTAATGATGGTGTATTAACTCTAAACACCACAAACTAAGTGTTAAACCAAGTCCAAAGTACAGTATTTTTTGTTTAATCACTCTTAAAAAGTCATATATATATATGTCATATATATATAGTCATATATATATATATATATATATCCTGATTCTTTCTCCTAAGAAATATTTTATAGAAGGCTTTACAGATCAAATTCAGTAATTGTGTGTGTAGGCAGGTGGATATGTATATATGCAAATAGATAGCATTCTTCTCTGGTACAGACACATGACTTTCTTATCCACAATTACAGCAATGACTTCCTTACAGTCTGCGCCCTACACATTAAGACCAAATTGATTTTCATTACATAAAATGGAGAAAACAGACTTTGGATGTTTCTACAGAAGATTCATTTTATAACATTATAACATAGAGCTTAAGAACCTCAAGTGGCTGAATATTATATCTATTCCTTATCGATGAAGGATCTGTGGCAGTTTCATTTTTAGTGCTCAATGTGCTTTTTCTATATTTCCATACATGGAAAGGTACTTTGTTTCATTTCTTTACTGTTGATGAAAAGAAATTAACATCAAGATATGATTTCAGGATGACATTATACTACATGAATACTTTGAATCTGTGTTCCATATTCAATTTTTATCCAGTTTTAGCTGACCTTATTTTTAAGAGCTGTACATGCAATAAATGTGTAAGAAATATATTTGCCTATTGATTTTAAGTCTGTAATACACTATCAAACTTTTATCTTTTTTATTATTGAATTTTCATAATTATAAGGCTATCTTTAAAACTTGATTTAAAAAAATTAAAATATAGATGCACGTACACAAAGTTACCTGCATGGTGACTTTTGTCCTTTCTAAAAAGTACGAAAATTCGGGAAATAGAAAATGTGCCCATTTCTGGGAATATGGGTGGAATTCCTTATCCGCCCCATTTAAAGCTGCCTTCAAGGATTGTATTAAACTTAATTATGAAAGATTACAAACGAGATGATGTGTAATTGGTACCAGCTGCACTTCGTATTGGAAAGCATAAATACAAATGGAATTACTTATTTTTATTTATTTACTATTCAAATGGCAGTTCTAAAACTCATAGGGATAAAACTGACTTTATCACTTTTTTTCCTATTGAGTTTTAAATGTTTCTTTACTTAATAATTGTAGTTGAGAGAAACATCCCATTTAAACACTACTTTTCACCCCCAAAGAACCTCCAAAAGGAAGCAACACAAAGCAATTTTCTTTCCTCTAATTAGTAGCTTATTGTTTTTATATCAGAATCACTGATTTGGGACCAACTTCTCCTCAAGCAACCCTATGAATTATTATTTTTAGAAAAACTGGTATCTACTCATCTATCTTTCCAATTTCTTGCTGAGATTCTTCCTCAAACATTAAAAGAAGAAGCGGATGAGGAGGAGGAGGAGGAAGGGGAGGAGGAGAAGGAGGAGGAGGAGGAAGAAGAAGAAGAAGAAGAAGGAGAAGAAGAAAGAGAAGAAAGAGAAGAAAAAGAAGAAGAAGAAGGGAAAAGAGGAAAGGAGACTTCACCTGGGGAGGGCGGCTGGGCGGTGTGCTTATCAGGGGGGCAGGACCCATAGCCGAGGCAGCATTCAAGCTCCTTTCCCTTTCATCCTGGTAAATCCGATCTCTTTCAGCTTCTGGTAACTGCAAGAAATTCTGCATAGCCCGAAGGTTTACCAGCAAAGACTGGGATGCAGTCTTGGGGTCCTCTTCCTTGCGGAGGATTTCTGAAAGCAAGCCCTGCAGGGAATGAAAGGCACAGGGTGAGCTTGCTCCTGAGCTCTGCCCAGCCAGCCACCGGGGACCCTTCCCTCTCCTTCTCCACTCTGTTTAGAAAATGAATAGTCAGAAGCATTAATTCTACACAGAAATATATGAGTTACAATTGAAGTGGTAGAGAGGAGAGCCTCAATTGTATTCTTAATTTTATTAAGCATCTGCTTTACATATAACACAAACTGAAACTGCCTAATTGGTCTCCTTCCTTTGAGTAGCTTAACTTGCCATGAATCTTTCACAGGGAGACGATCGAGGGAAGTTAAGAATAAATGAAATGCTCATAATACAACAGCATTGAACTGTATAGTTCTCAAGCTGCCTAGACAAAGGCAGTGGAATGCCGACAGCCCAATATGTAAAGATACAAAGCCACTTCTAGAGAAGGAGAACTTTCAAAGAAAATACCAGAAAATGAATTGTAACATACTAGAAAAAAGAATATTACTAAAGCATGCTATGTTTTCACAGGCAATATTTTAAGTTATCCCTTAATTTTCAAATTAATGACAAGTGATTCCTTCTACTTACCATTTAAGGAAACTCTACAGCCTACCCTGAATAATTCTAAATACTGTCATGCTATCACTATACCTCTGGGTAACAGGTTGGAATTCTGAACTTCAGAAAACCACTGATTAAATTTGAAATACATAACCCCATTTTTACATTGCAAAAATCCATCACGGCATGCCCAGGAAAAGAATACAATTAAATTCTGTAGTTGCCAAATTTCTTAAGGAATAGAAGTCTTTATTAGTAATAGAAGAAATTTACAAACCATTAGTAAACTCCTTTAAGGTGTCTCTCTCTCCCCAAATACTAGAGCATTAATTGTCAACCATTTTTTTTTTTTATTTTTGGAAGAAGCCTTTCAAAAATGAATGGGTTTCCTCATTTTTGTTTAAGGAATTATATGTAATAGAAGGATTACAAAAATTTTCTGCCCATTTGATAAGAGCTGAGCAGCCTTTACCTCTTCCATCTTGTACATGAAATAATGCCTGGAATACCAAGACACATTTGCTTTCTACGTTTAGCCAGAATATCAGTTTATCACAAGATAGCTCCAAATAAAAATGTTGTCAAGATCTCCATGCCATTTGCAAATTTCACTTTCCAATAACCCTGCAGAAATGGTGAAAGGGAACATTTGGGGAAGGGGAGGCCAAGTGTCATATCAAAATGATTCAGACTAAAGATGATAACATTTGCATTTTTTCATGGTTTCCTAGAAGTGCAAATGTAGTTTTGTTCCTAATTCCTCAGGGATAAGGTACCATATTGCCCACATATAACACCTACATGCAGATAGTATAGAAGCACTGTCCACTTTAAAAATGGTTAATAGGCTGCTATTAAAAAGAACCTCCAATAGGCTGAGGGGGCTTAAGAGTAAATTTTAGTCTCTCACTTGTTCCTGCATCCAAAACCTGGAGAGTGGACCCGAACTTTCAGTTTCACCATTAAAAAATGTGACTGAAGAATGAAGGGTGCATGTCCTTTCATTCATAAGACTGACAAGTAATGCTGCAACTGTGTTTATACAAGAATAAAACATCCAGTCAATTTAACTAAAATTCAAACAGGCAGTCAATCATCCAGCTATTTAATTTGCACAAGGCCAACTAATTAGATTGACTGTGTTTTTGATGTGTCACACTGAAAACGAAAAATACAGGTCTCAAAAAAATGCTTGAAAAGAGGTGTAAAAAAATAGTCCTTACGCTCTACTTTTCCTCACCAAATGTTCTATATTAAAAGATGTGCTTGGCAAAGCAATATATGAACTACACAGAAATCAAGAGACAGAAATGTACAGTATAGATAAATACAATGTTATCAATTCCTTGAGCATAATAACCTAATATTCATTTTTGTCATCCCAGCACAATACCTACCACATAAGTGTTTGATAAATATTTACTACATGGATTAATTATGTGTATTCAGACCGCAAAAGGAAAAAATTATAAATGACTGATAGAAACTTAAGAACAAGATATGCTACTCATGGGTAAATTCTAATGGTAATTCTTACTTTAATCAAGGTAAGGCTTCAATAAAAAGTTATGTGGCACTTTGTAAGACGTTTATCTACATTAACTATTCAGTTAATTTAAAAAAAACAGATTAGGTCAAAAGAGATCCTATAAATATTTAGGACGTTATTGTGTTTGGGAAATTTTAAATTAGACATTTACAAATCTCAAATAACAAAATACTGTATCATCTCCATTAAAAATGTTCTCTGAGACAGCAGAGAACTATAGTGAGAAAAGCAAACACATGAAAAAAATACATAATAATATTCTCTATCAAGTCTTGTTAACATGAAACTAAGTCATCCCTGCATGTCTAAAACTAGAAGATAGTAGGTCACGTGGGAGAAAATTTAAAATTTCCTCTACCCGTATTGTGATGTTGGTATGACTTCTCAGTTGAGCATATAATGTTTTAGGGGCAAAGCATTTATTTCCACTTAATTATTCTACTGCAGCAAGTACAGTTTTTCTGCCTGCAATATGTTAAGGTCTAAAGCGGTATTTCAAATCCTGGAACACTCAACGAGCTCTAAAGCAGCCAGGCTAGACAGTGTCAGGTGTTTTAGAAACCTTTGGATTTTTTTTTTTTTTTTTTTGGCCCAGGCTTTCAATGAGGGGAGTGCCCCCTGGTGGAAATGCTTGAAAATATTGTTAGAAAATGTTTTGATTAGAATGTGTTAATTACCCCCCTAAAAAAATTCATGTCACTTGAGAATACATCTGGATGCAAAATGACTATTAGAATCTGAATATGAGGGATGCATGTTCTCGTCCTGTTCAAGTTGTTGTTATCTGAGTAGGTGCATTTACGGACTAAGATGTACATGGCCCCTGTTTCCCATAGTCAAAAATACACTTCAGACTTAGGTCAAGGTCATTTGTAGTAATCCCCCATGAACAGTAAGAGGTATCTATTACCAAAATTTTTCCTTTGTGCTAAAAAATCATATGTCAAGGTCATCATGTACCTTACTTGCTATCTCAGAGAATACACTAAAACATCAGGACTAAAACATATCATCAGTACTGTGCACCATAGGTGCTCAATGAATTTACTGAACAAAATCAAACAAAATCATCAGTCATTCTTGTGTCTGAAAATAACTTGAGAATTTGTGTTACGTAGTAAGTTACCAACAACTCATGAATATTAATTTTATTGGAAATGAGAAGCTGCTTTTCATTTGGACTTTACATCTTCAAGTAATGTACTACGTGCTTTATACCTAAAAATATAAAATTATTCTGCACTGTCATTACATAGGGGTGAAGTGAGAATTCCCATTTTTTTCACTTAAAGAGTGAACTTACTGATGAATTCCTAAACCTTTTTTACATTCCAAAAAGAGTTTACAAGTTATTACAAGTAAAATTCATTAGTAATTGTAAAAGAAAGAAAAAAACCTTCAATAAATATTATCAGGACTTCCAAAAGCTAATTAGGAATTCTTTAAAACAGCAGATAGGCGAAAGAGACTGCCAATAGAACAAAAGGTCTGTCTGGCCTCCCGTTTGTCTCCTCTTTGAACATAATCACTGATTCAAATAGATTTTATCAGCTTCATGGAACTTCAAAGCCCTCAGAAGGAAAATATGATTTCATGAAACTTCCCTCTCTAAAAAGAAAATATGTTGAATATTCTTCAAGACTACCTGCCTCTCTTGTTTTGTGAATTTTTAATCACATGTCCAGGTGAAAGACTATTTTCAACTCCACCTACTACCTTGGACTCCTGCCAAGTAAGTTATAAGCAGACGCATTTATCTCTGTCGCTTGGGAGGCTAAATGAGAGCTGTCACGTTGGGGTAATAGCACCTTTTTACCTTTTATTCAATAGTGATATGGATAGTGGACTTTCCTTAAATTACACTGTGAAGAATTATAGGAACACAGTAGCAATTTCTGTTATACTTAAGCAGGCAAATTTCTCTCCACCACATAATTTACAGAACTCAAATTCAATAAAACATTACATGATGGTCCATTACTGTTATCAGTTTTGAATAATCCATCTTCATTCTTTATTTTACTGGAAAATAAAGTGTGCCAAAGACAAGAGGAGGGGGGAGAAAAAAGGGAAAAAAGCCACAGAATGGGATGAGAGTTAACTCTGGGTTTTATTTAAAAAAAGAAAAAAAAAGGCACTAACAAATATATTTGCTTCTATCACAATCCTTAAATAGCAATAATACAGAGGAGTGAACTGGAAAGTATAAACCTAGAAGCTTCGGCAATTATTTTTAGCCACAGGTTTCCATTAAAAAGACATCAAGTAGGCATAACTGAATGAATGACATATGCTAAAAGCTGGTATCTTCAGTAGCAATTAAAGAACAGATGCCCATCAATTCAGAAGGGGGAAAAGTCCTTAGAACAAGTAATCATATAAAATTCACCATAAATTTTCAGAAAAGGTAAACTTTTTTTTTTTTTTTAATAGTCAAGTGTGAAAGTCTTCAAAGAGGGGTTTTAGGAGACCCAATTAGGATGGTAAGAAAATTCTCCAGTTAAGAGTTAAAACATGAAATCCAGGATTTTAAAGTTGCACAGAGCTGTCAATGACTAAAATAGTCTCAATTCATGTTAGTTTTATCTATTATATTAATGTTTTAACATACTGTTTATAGGGTACCAGTTTCTTTATCTGATCATATCATAACTTTGCATTTGCATGTACATATTTTACATTAATTTTTTAAAACCTGGAGTTGGAATTGCACATTGTAATAAGTGCACACAAATGTGTGATGTGTGATTTAACTCTGCAGAGCTCCTTGTCTATACATATGCATTAGCATGTGTATTTTCGTACTCCACACTCACACCATACACTCTCACTCTGCACCTGCTTTTATTGAAATGCATACACTTTGAAATAAACACACTACATGCATTCATATGAATGTATAATCATTAAAATAAATGCAGCTGTGTGTGAGCGCGTGCGTGTATGTGGTTTTTAAGTATGACCACCAAAAACACATGTATGCTTGCATGTTTAAAAGCTTGTTCCCCAAAAGTGAACACTTAAATATACATAGAAAATTACGCTTATTTAAGTCAAACAGCTTCAAATATGGCCAATATCCACTTCAACTGAGGATACCAATTACCAATATAAAGGTTTAAAACCAAATCCCTCTATCACCCAGGGCTCCAAATAATTTTTATGGTAGTAACTTTTTTCTACATTAGCTCTTTTTAATAAAGAGAGCTCGATACCAAAGCTGTCACTGTTTTCATTCCCCCACCATCCTCAGAAAAATTTAAGTCACTGTTTTTGATGTTAACCACAGAGATAACTATCTTTTCAAAGAGATTAATATAGCATAAAAAGAGAGTGAGTTCTAATTCTGCCTTCTTTCCAGCAGCAAATCCTAGAGAGATCCATGGAATCAGTCAATGTGAGAACCAAATGCAGAACAAGTGGTCAAATCTTCAGAGTAATGGTGTGACATCAAAACCCAAGAGAAGAAAAACTGTACCAATGGAAAGTGACTTCACACATCCCTCAGCTAAAGTCTCTTGCCATTCTTCACCATATAAAATACATTCCTTCGTGCTTTAAGAAATAATAAATGGCTCAATTTTTAAAACATTTATCAGTAAATCTGTATTTCATTTGTGTTCATGTCAATGTTGTCTTCGTGGGCTTTCAATTAAATTGACAAGCATTTTACTGATCTATTATGTAGAAACCTATTTTTTGCCCAGTACTGAGAAATACTAGCAGTTACTGCTATTTCCAAAAATAAAGAATGCTGCCAGAAACAGGATTATCTAGAGGTCGATTCTTGATTCATTCATTCATTCATTCAATTCTTTAAATTACTGCTTCCCAATTGAATATGGTATCATGAAATTTACCAGATACTAATGAACACATTTTCAAGTTGTAAAATAGAGAACTAGGTAAAATCATACAATCTTAACCTGAGACATAACCTTCTGCAACTACCCTTCAAAAAAGACAAATGATGCACAAAAAACAGATAAAGAAAGTGAAAACAAACACTGAGTTAGTTAAAGGCTTTGTCAGGCCTCCTAACTTTCAATCCAGTTGAGGCAAGCCAAAAATAAGTCACTGCTGGGATTCTCCTAGGTATGGAAACTGCCAACAAGGAATTAATACTAGATTATTTTTGTACCAGAATCTCATTCTTATAATCATGTAATAAACAAAATAACTTAAATATGAAAGGAAAGTATGAGTCAGGCCAAAAAACAAATTGACAAAAGAAAGAACAGTGGTAAAACAAGAAAGTTGAAGGACATAATGTCCTGATTTCTAATCAAAGTTACATGTTCTCTTGGTTTTTTTAGTGTGCCTGGGCCAAAAATAAACACCATACATATTATATTAATTTCCAAAAAAAGAAATTAAAAAAAATTCCTCTCATTCACAATTTAATAGAATGGATTTGTTTCGGGCTTTTCATCTTAAGGCCTTCCCATAACATATTATCACTCTTTCTCCAGGTCCCTCTAAACATCTTCCCTGCTGATGGTATCTTCACAGGTATTTGCCCATGAGGACAAAGGTGTGAATACGAGGAGGTGTATGCAGATCTCAGGGAGAAGTCTGCAAACTAAGGCCTGCTGGCCAAACCTATCCCGGAGGCCAGTTTTGTAAATAGTTTTACTGAAACACCAGGACACTCACATCCATTCACCTACTGTCCGTGGCTGCCCAACACAGGACACTGTGACACAGCTCTTACGGCCCTCAAAGCCTAAAATGTTTGCTATCTGGACTATTACAGAAAAGATTTGCTGATCTCTGATCTAAAGAATGAAGTTTGGAGGAATATTAACAATAATGTAAAGGCGGAGAGGACAAAGCTAAGAAACACTTTAGGTTAATAAGCCATATGTATACATATATGTATCCTCCCCCCGCCCCCGCAATGGCTGTTCAAATTAAATGGCAGAAATTGCTACTGAGTACCACAATGTTTTTGGGTTCCTCCCGCCAAAAGTTGTACTGGAACATAAACAGGGCACGTTTACATAGTCATGTTTGACACGGGGCTAACAGGAAAGATAGTAGTAGGCTAGAAGCCAGGAGTCCTACCAACGGCCCTGACCAAATCATGAAACATTTCTCAATCTGCTGCTACCACCAGCCTATGCTCTCATTATGTAAAAGGATAGGCAATGCCAGTTCGAAATATAATTGACAGTGAATTTATTCTTTCAAGGCCCCCGAATCAAGATCGATCTGTATATAGTTCTTTCTTGGAGGTTTATGACAGGGAAAGGAGTGATAAAGCTTAGGCACCCCCAAGAACAGACAATACGATCACATGACAGGAAGAATTAAATGTTAACACAGAGTAAAAGTACAAGGATTAGTAGAAGATGGGACTAAAGAAAGAAGAGAGAAAAAGAGAGAGAGAACCATTACCAAGAGAACAAAACTGACCTGAGTTCTGTTAAAAGCCACACGTGCAAATACGGCTTGGGAGATTCCTGCCCGTTTCAGTTCATCACGTACCCACTGGTAGATTTCGGAAGACACCTCTGTGTTGGTGGAAACCTGTTGCTCCAAAGGCTTATTCATAGATCGACTGACAGGGGGAGGGTGGTTCAAGTACTGTTGGTTTAAGGACTGCTGGGCTAAAAGTCTATTCACCGCATACTGCTGGTTCAGCAGCTGAGCCATCACCAGCTGCTGGTTGACCAACTGAGGACTGATGGGCGTTGACACAAGCCCAGGGTGCAGGTTCGGTAGAGGGGTCCGGACAGAGGGCTGGCTGCCGTGGGAGAGCTGCGCGGGGGACGGAGGCTGCTCGGCTGTGTTCCCTGGGACCGGCTGCTGGCCAAAGTTGACATGATTGGCACCTTGCTGGGATAGTTCAGAAAGGCTATCCATTTCAACTAAAGTAGACAAAAGGAAAGTCAGGTTAAGCCAACAGCGATGGTACTGATAAGGATTTCTGACCTTTTCCTAAATACAGACAGTAGGCACAGGGCACCTTAAAGATCCAATTAAACTAAGAAAATTTCAAGATGGAACTCAATGGCTATGTTTTTACTTCCCTCTTCTGCACAACTCTACAAACTTTGAAAGGGGGACTATCAGGTACTTCAGGTCTAATTTTATAATGCGGTTTAGACTTAAGGCATAAAATTAATTATTTTCAAATTCTATGTGACTAGTTTTGGGGTCAAACTATTATTCACTCTCACTTACTACTCCAAGAAGGCTTATAAGCAATGGCTATTTTAAAATTAAAATAGCTTCTAGAAGAACACAGATTGCTTAATAGCAACTAGAGCTAAGAAAATACATGCACTAATGAAAAAAGAAATATACATGTATTTTTTCATGATATATATTAACTGTTATTACTCGAGGCAAAAGGTTTGAAAGGAAAAAGAGGACATAAATGTTATCTACGTTCAATTTTTACCTAGCCATGAATATATAAAGAAATAACCAGTATAATAAATAAAATGATCATGATGATAAGTAATAATAACTGAGGACATATTGAATACTGGGGTTGGGTATCTTATATGGCTTGCTTCACTTAATTCTAACTATCACGGGTGGCAGGTATATCTGCAAGAGAATGAAGCAAATGATTTACTGTATTGCAAGCCAGTATACCTAGTTTTGCTAAGATCCAAATGTTTCTTGAAGAAGCTATGGCTATCACCAGATGCTAAAGACAATCTTTCAAAGAAGGGGCGGGGAGTCATCCCGGTACAATGGTGATACTGTCACGATTTTGCAATTTATTATCACCTACCAGGATGAATGCTTCCCCCTTGGCTAGGTCTCTAATGTGGATTGGCTGAGAGTCAGCTGTAAGTATGTCAAATGCTTTGCTGTTGCAAGGAAGAGACTGCTTTGATGCTCTTAAATGGAAAGGCCGAGCATGGCTGGTGTATGTAAATAGGTGAGTCTTTTCCAAATAGCACACCATGTTTCTGATGTATAGACTCTGGCTTGCTTTTAATCATCATTTCTCTCTTTATTAAATATTCAGGCTTTATATTTAGAGGAACTTATCATATTGCCATAATCACTGATATATGCAAAATATAACTAAGAATTGGGAAAGAAACCTTCCATTTCTACCAGTGATATCAGCCCAAGTGGGCCATTCACAGGGAATAGTAATTCAAGCAATTATTCCAAAAATGATGCATTGTCTTCATTACAGCTCTAAGCTATAAAAGGCAAAGAATCTGTTTTGGTAGATGGATGGCTTTGCTTCAAATATTAAAAGCTAAAACATGCTCAAAATTCAGGTTCTCTTGTTTCTTAAAATCTTTAGGAGAAGTCATTATTGTTGTTGTTGTTATTAAATGGATGCAATGGAAGGAAAGAGAAGCAGATTTAAAACAGGGCACAATGCTATGCATATTAAACATCCCGTTCCTATATTATTTGGAAGGTATGAGTACATGGAAGAAAACATTAATAGAAATTAAAACATTAACCTTGATCACAGTGTTTGCTTTTGCAACACTAGCAAACTCAAAAGGGAGAAAACGTCATAATCTAAATGCTCAGGCACAACACACAACTTTTATCTGTCGTTTTTTACACTGCCGATAATTTTTAATGCATTTCCTGCATAACGCATATTGACCTGAAGTTACATGTGAAGATGGGCAGCCACATCAGAATTAAAAGTTGAGAAATGGTGTAATGAGGTCTCTGGTATGGATGGTGAAGCAGTGTGCTCACCGAAGTGCCTATCTAGAGGGGCTGGGGATGAGAGCTATAAAAATCACTTGATCTCAATTGTGGAAACTATAAATACAATTTAATTTCCTTAAAAATTGGGTGTAAAAATAGGCACTTTCTCTTTCTCTCAAACAAAAACAAAACACATAAAAGCATGATTTATCTCTGAGAGAAATCACAGCTAATATTAGTTATTCAAGGCCTGGTTAGGTCTTCACTGAGATGTTAAAAAATGACAGCTTCCCTCCTCCCGCCTCGATTTCCTGCATGTCTGACAACCAAGTCAGTTTGGCTGATTTAAACACAAACATTTATTGAATTTAATTATCTCATTATACTCATACCCACTCCCCACCCTCAAAGAAACATTCTAAATTGATCTCTAATTGGGCAATCACAAGACCTGGCTTTAGATGTGACTTTGATAAACCCCCAAATGACACATAATGGTATGTAGCCACCACTGCAACAGTTTTTTGCTTACCCATCATATCTTTTGTCTTCTTGAAATGTTTGTACCACCTTCCAAATTCTTGACATTTTGCTGCTGAGACATTTGCATAGTAAGTGCTGTTCACAATGGAAGAAATCATACTCTGCATGAAGAGGGGGGGAAACATTTGTAATACATATCGGCACAAGATGGAACACAAAAATGATTTCAACTGTGTAAATGGTATTTTTTTTTAATCAACTGAGTACCAATACATTTCTGTTTCGCACTTTGGCTTAAAGCCTCAACTTCGTAAAATTCATTAAGTAGCACATCAAATGCTTATTTAAGTAGAAAGCAAGAGTCCACTGAGACCAGTATAAAGCTCTCAAACCAACAGACTTTGCTCTAGTATTTATGGAACTTCTATCAATCTCATCTATTCTTAGGCTGACAAACCTTCACTGATCCCAATAAATACAAGTACGTGAAGATGACTTTATGATTGCAATTCATAAATAAACACTACTTTGAGGTTAAGTGACTGTACTCTACATCCCTGCTACTCAAAGTATGGCCCAGGGACCAGCAATATTGGCATCACCTGGAAGCTTATTAGAAATGCATAATTTTAGGGGCACCTGGGTGGCTCAGTTGGTTAGGCATCTGCCTTCGGCTCAGGTCATGATCCCAGGGTCCTGGGATAGAGTCCTGCATCAGCGTCCCTGCTCAGCAGGGAGTCTGCTTCTCCCTCTCCCTCTGCCGCTCCCACCACACCCCCCTCCGGCTTGTGCTTGGGTGCTCTTCTGTCTCTCTCTCCCTCCCCCCCAAATAAAGTCTTTAAAAAAAAATAAAAAAAGGAATGCATAATTTTGGGCCCTACAAGTTTAGCAAGATCCCCAGGGGATTTGAGTGTACATAAGGCTTGGGAAACACCACTTGCACTTTCTACTCCAATTATCTGGGTTTCAACTGGAGGTGCATTAACTACATTAACACTCTTCAAAGGTTAACTGACCACATTTAAGGAAAAAACAAACTATTCACAGAGATCCTCATTCAGAGAAAGAAACATCCTACAATCTCACCGCTAGCTTCAAGTACAGTAAAGCCAAGTTCTGAATTTCAAACTAACCATAAAACTTTAAAATATACACATTTCATGCTTACTAAATTTCTCAAGGATACCACAGAAAAGAAAATGACTTATTCTGTCATTTGTCTTCATTCTGCTTTTAACAAAAACCCTGAAAACAAAGTCAACAGTTTAATATATAAAAACAAAGACAGGAATGAGAATAATTTTTGGAGGTTTTGTTTTTTTTAAACTCATTTTCAACAAACAAAAACGTTTTCTTCCCAGCAAATTTTGGTTATGGTAATTTCAGTAACTTAATTCATTGTTATTTTTAACCCTAACACCCATTACCTAGTAGCGGTTCAATTAATTCCCAACTACATTTTAGGAATAAAATGTACCACCAATCCTTCCCCAGCTCCTCTGTATAGAAACACGAGAACTTACATTTCAGACTTCAGTTGGTCTATGGTGAAATAGTTTACAGAAGGCAGCATTGTTTGGGAGGCAGGGAACAACCAGAAAAGCCAGTTTGGGGACAAAAGTATTTTTATATCATTATCTTCTTTAAGCTACTTCTAATTTAGAGTTCTTTTGGTTATTATTGATTCTCCTGACATCCAGTATCAGTGTTAATATTATAACATGAAGACATTCCTATAATATGTAACTCTTGGGGATCTTTGAAGAACTTCCTGTGAAGTTGTATTATTTATGTAAAATATGGCTATCTTTCCTAAGAGGCACCATGATATCTTTTTTTTTTTTTTTTGGACACTTTCTATTTTATAGTCATTTTCACATTTTATTTCTCTAAAAAGACATTCTTAATGTGCTTGTAGTTCTCTGTCATTAATCCAGTAGCTTGCAATTTTACTAAGAGCCTCCCTCAGTCCAGAGTACAAAAAGATACTCAGCAAGGTTGCCAAAACCAGAGCCAGAAGATTACCTGATCCAGTTAACAATCCGTCAGCTTCAATCACACTTAGTCTATTGTAATAATGGATCAATAAAGTCAGACACTAATAAAACTACTGAGATTGCTGATGGATAATGGTGATTTTGCAAATGGATGACAGTTGATGTTCTTCCACTTTGGTCCAATTTTTAAGACATTATTACTCTTATTCCTAGACATTCTGGCAGTTTCTTAAATGTCAATAGTACATACAAGTTTTAGATGTAGTTTATGTCTTAGTTTTCAAAAATGTATGGGAATTACCTAAATTTTGCTGAGGTTTCTGACAGACATTCAGTCTATTTCAGTTTGCCAACAGTTCTGTATCTGCTCTTTGCCGCACACCTACTATGTGCCTGGCTGGTACTAGGGATACAAAGGCGGATTAAGACACAGCCTCTGCCTATAAGGACTTTACCATCTATTAGGGAGACAGATACATAAACAGATCACTTCAATTTAATGTGATTTAGGAGACCAACAGTGGAAAATATATGGGGGGACAAAAGGAAGAATACATGGTATGTGGAAAAACAACCCATCTGAAATATTTTTATAACATTAGAGCCCGTATGTAATAGTGCTATGTAGTTCATTATTATCCATATGTGGAAAATAATATCCATATGTGCATGATCATCAAAGCTTCCTCCTGCCCTTGTTTAACCCTAACTTGGAAGGCTGTGCCCTTAAGTGACTTTTTAGATGCTTTCTACTCTGTCAAGTGGCGTGTGCTTAAGAAACTCTGATTAATGTAAATATTAGCCTAAGCAAGACGTAAATCAAAAGGCTAATCCACAGGGTTGACACATGCCAAAGCCACTATTTAAATTCTCTGACTTTCTGTGCTTTCAGGGGGCTGGGAAATATTCCATAATTCAGGGTAACTTGGGGTAAACTCTATTTTTATTGGAACAATATGCAGTAATCTGTAAGACTAAACTGCTCAAGTGGCCACTGCATGAGGACTTTTTCTTGCAGTAAAATCCCTATTGGAGACTTAGGTGTGGCATCTGACTGGACTACAGGTTTCAGGGCAAGAAAGAGAGATTTCAGAATCTTGTGGGGCACATGGCGTTTGAAAGATCGTATTCAGTACTGGTTCTTAAATTTGGAAAATCATAAAGAAACGCCTATTACTTGGATAACACAAATAACAAAATCAAGGGGGGGTAAGATTTTTGCTAGAGGATGAGGATAGGCAGGGGGAAGGCAGACCAAGATCCACGTTTTTAAGGAGAGATGCTTAGGATTCTTATGTCAATCAAAAAAACACTTTGGTTTAAACAGATTACACTAAGTTGTGAGTTTATGCAGCTCTGGGGCTCCATATTCTTTTCCAGCCCAAATGTCTGGCATATACTAAACACACACTAAATATTCACATTTGATGAAAGAGAATAGCTAAATCCGCATTTAAGTCCAAAATGTGTAGCACACTGGCAGTGTGACCTTGTTCAAGGTAACTGACTCTCATTCTACCATAATCCCCCTTACTAAATGGGAATCATAGCAGCACTCACTTCATAGGGTTGTTCTGAGAATCCATCCATTTGGGCATGGTTTTTTTCATTCATTCGGCATATAACTACTGAACTCCTACTAGGTGCCAAGCACTAGGCAAGTTACTAGACAAAGAATGACCTGAAGAGAGATACTATCTACACTTACACAGACAATAAATAAAATAATGAATGTTATGCAATTAGCACAGAGCTGGGAACATACCCGAGTACGGACTTAAGAGATGTTAATTACTATGACAACCCTCTGCCTCCTCCTCCTCACTGGCTTTTATTATATGATCACATTTCAGATCAGTCGAAACACTATGCTTTAAATAACAGAAGAGTATCAGAATTTTCAAATGATGTATTTTAAGTCAAACACATTTTCTTATGAAGAACAGAGAGTATACTAACTAAATTTATTAAGTTATAAGTTGGGTCAAGGGACCATGAGAAAACCACCAAAGGAAAAAAGTATTCCCCTCCTTTTTTTCAATATTCCAGTCTGGCAGTATCTGGTGAGGCTAGCCTGTACCTGGGAGCCGGCCTCGGGAAGACAAACACCACTTCTGTGACGTAGATTTTCGAGCCATGCCCTCTCCCCTCTCTGGCTAATAGCAGCTCATCCTTCAGGACACAGTTCAGGGATCCCCACTTCTGCAAAGCCTTTCCTGACTTAGTGTCCGTCCGGCATATAGCACCTCCGCAGCACTCTTCTTCTGGCTGTGAGTCTTGGGTCTTATCTCTCACCTGGACTCACCACAGGGCTGGGCACGTATTAGGTGATCAATCAAAGGATTAAAGGTCACTGAAATTAGCCATTACTGCAGGCTACCAGAAAATCCTTTTTTTTGTTGTTCCTAAAGGTCAAAGGTGAATGGCAGCTTGTCACATGAATCTTTTAAATGCATCACTTTTAGCTGTCATGATAGAACTCATAGTTTAAAGAAACTTTGTTCATTAATTTGCAAGAGATCCCTTCCCAGGTTTTTCAAAATACATCCACACAGATGTCTCGGAAGTCGCAGTGCTTGGTGGTTATGTTATTCCAGTTCTCTCTCTCTCTCGGTGTCTATTTATACAAGCTCTCCAAAGCACTTGGAAAAAGGCACGACTTGTATCGTAAGTTTTCCTATTCAGTGGCCGGTCTCTGCAGAATGTCAGTGTTCAGGGAATTAAATAATCAGGCTGACCAAACTCAGCTCAAATCCCAAGTTCAAATGCCACACAGTACACCAACCAATGAATAGGCCCACAGCTTCCAGTGTTGGGAAACGCAACCCGAAAGTTGGCAGAAATTGGCTGTGGGTCTCATAACCCCAGTGTGACACAATATTCTCATCCTAGGAGCCAAGTTGTAAGCTTTTCTAAGATCCATAAAGCACATGTCTGCTCCCTATGAAGAGCTTCGGTTCTTTCTGAGAGTCTGCTGAAGTTCCGATCTGAAAGAATGCCATCTTCACAGAAACCCCAGTACTCTAGAATGATACCATCTGCCACAGGCTGAGCTGCCTTTTCAGCCAAATACATTATTTATAACCTTTCTAATTGTGAAAAGGTAAGGGTGGAATTTTTCTAAAGCCTGACTTAGATATAGTTAGAACATTCTGAACCTTTGCTCTCAAATACTGCAGGTCTCCAAATGTGAAAAGCAAAAACAACAAAAAACCCATAAGGAATTTGGTTGAGGTCATATCCTTTTTCAAGATAGTATATATTCTTTCAAACCCCTACTAGAATATAACTATGCCGTAGGTATATATATTTAGAACACATTTAGAAACCAAAGGAAGATTGTTTTATTTTTTCTACTTGGTCATCTTAGTAGCCAATGAAGAGGTTTAGGGAGAGGTGAGGCCTTCTGGAGGAAAAAAAAAAAAAAAAAGGTTTATCAACTGGGGAAAGGCAGTGATCTGATTACCCTTAAAATTGCTTTGTTGTGCCTTTAACATCAACAAAAAAACCCACCCCAAAACAATGCTAATCAGGTTATTCAATCATTTAAACCAAAACTGTTCATGCTTTTCTGCCAAATCAACCAACCACAGCAAAATCTGTTATCTCTGATTGCTCAGCTTCCAGTCAAAAAACAGTTAACCCCCACTATACCAAAAGTTTTCCAAAATACCCTCCCAGCTCTGCGTGTTCATGGAGAATAAAGAGAAAGCCATGTCATCTTTAAAGGGTAATTGAAGTGCTGTACCATATTTGCATATTACAATATACTCCAATAAACTAAACAGCCTGTCCCGGAAGCCAGCGCTGCTCCCTAGCATTTCATCTGATCTCCACACTGACTTTTGTGCACTCTCTCTCTATTTTTTAAACAGGACTGGGATATCATGATCAAAACTTACTAAACACTTGCGGCGGTTTAACTGAGGTGGGAGGAGGTAGCAAGAGCATCTACAAAATGGTGGCTCACCCATGTTTAAAGCTTTCAGGCTCCATCAGCGGAGAGGGCAAAGGCTACAACATCTTATTTACACAATTATCTAAATACGATTAAACAGCTGATGGACAAATATTAAACTGGAAAATGTATAGTCATTTCAGCTTAATGTAATCCTCTTTCTGTAAACACCCAGGATGATTTTTTTCAACCAGAACAGTCCTGACATCTCATAAGCCTAAGGGTGAATAGCAAGAGATTGTTTTTGATAGTTATAAATATTCAAAAGACATGCAGACCATCTGCTTTCATAATACAGGTAAAGCAAGACTGAAATGGTGACTGCTGTATAAAAATGATTCTTTTAACAAAGTCTTCCTCTCCTCGAAAACTATAAAGACAGATGTCAAAAACTGTTTACACAGAGCAATCAGGAGCGTGCAAAATGTAATATTCCTTTTACACACAGTGCTTGCTAAAGAGATTTTTTTTTTCTTTTTCTTCCCATCTGTGTGTTGCAACACATTTCTACAAGTTAAAAACATTTTTTTCAAACAGAGATCTCATGAATACCCAAAAACATGCTATCTGGTTTCTGAATGCTAATTAATTTCAACTAAGGAATCTGAATATCTTTTTCTGTAGGAAGGAATGTATGTTTTGAATTGGAATACTCCAGAGACAGCAAGGGAAATAATCTTGCTCAGGTTTAATTCTATAAGGCGATTTTCATGGTTCTACCTTGTCTGTAATATATATCTGCTATGTCCATGTTTTAAATGAAAGCACATTACTGCTAATGTCTTTGGCATAAAGTCTAAAATAATTGTTTTCTGAAATAAATGCCCGCCCATGTAAAATGTATATACAGAAACCTTTAACTTCTCAGTCGATGCAGAGTGATGCATAAAACCCTACAGTTAATTTTCGGGACTGGAACACTAATCTTGACAGTAACCTTTTTATGTATTGTATTAATGGCACAGAGGCATTAAGCACCTTTTTATAATTTTCAATAAAATGAGCATTTACTGAACAATCTGTCAAACTGCTGGCTCCCTATTCTTTTACATTTTTATTTTTCGAGAAGTGTAACTTCATATACTCTGATGTCCCCTCCTCTTTCCCCATGTCCTGTCTACGGCCTGAATTTTCACAGCAGTTTTTTTTACATGCCTGTGAAAAGCTCAAAGGTCAAACTTTAATTTTGAATCAAATCGAATCAACTCCATATTCAAATACAGTTTTAATAGGGATTCTCAGCAAATGGAGTTTTCTTTTAATCCCAAAGGAAACCAAATACCACAAATAAGCTCTACTAAAAAGGTATCACATGAGATGGTGACATGGAGCGAATCTGTTGAAAATTAACAGGTAGTCCCCCATCTGGTATTTGGGGGTGGGAAGGAAGGGAAATGGTTTCAATTTATGAGAAGCAAATGGCAGGATTTCTAAGTGTAATACTCTGTTTGTGCATGTTAGCTTATGTTCCCCAAATCTTTCCCTCTGGATCCTCTATTGCTTTCTAAGCCATTCTCTTGGGAGATACAACTGGGGCAGATTCGGAATCTCAATTTGTTGAGAAGAGACTAATCACTTATAAATTTTACTTAAACTCCAGTTGTCATAGTTATGGCTCTTGCCATCTTGATCAATCCCAGTGCCTGAAAATGGCATTTTCACAGAAAGTAACCCTTGTATCATGCTAAAAATGGAATCTCAGAACAAAGCTCCAAAAGAATACAAAAGGAAGCACAAAGAGAACACACCTAAATCTGTTTTAATTTTCTTACTACATCTCCTAAAGATGAAAATGTGATCATTGCAAAGCACAGAAATCTTACTTATTTAAATATCCAATTCATAATTTTTTAAAGAAAATGTTGGTTCACAGTTCATATGGTTTTTCCACATAATTAAAGTAATTTTACATAAGGCCCGGATAATATCCTTTGACCAGATTCTCTACTCTTCTTATATAAGTACTATTCTAGATCTTTCTTACCATACCTAAACCTTCTTATTTGAATTAATTAAATATGCTAGTAAAGCGCTTAAATTAGAAAATATTTGTTAAAAGATGTATTATGACTAAGGGCATGTAATATTTCAAATAAACTGCACATAGAGGCTTACATTTGTTCATCTGCAATAGGCAGGGGATTGAACTAATCTCCAAGGTCCCTTCTAACAGCTTTCAGGGTCTATGAAATCTACATGTATTCCCAAACAGAGATCCTATAGGGTCTCTTCAGTGACTTAAGAAGATTCACTTGTAAGACACATCATCCATTTGCAGGCACTCACTGCCAATGTCCCAACCACAGTTTTATTATTAGGAAGGTTAAAATATACCCCCCACCCCCCATATCTTGCTTCTAATGTGATTATTAAAAATACACCCATCATTATTAAACATTATACTACTCCAAATTGAATTTTTGGAAGTTTCTCATTAATCTAAATCTAGTGCCTTTTATTTTACAGCAAAAAATTGTTTCCTAAGATTCTAAATTTTAGGTACTCTGTACCAACTTGCAAATTTGGGGGAATGCTTGCTTATTCTTTCTCTGATGGTCCGTGTGTACTTAAATCTCCCATCCTCTATGGAGATTAAAATTTCTAATATCTGCATTTAGACATAGAAAAAAAAAATAGCAAATTTGTGTTCAGATCCAGGGGTCCTAAATAAAGCATTTTGAAAAACGTTAAGCCACAGAGTAAAGGGACTGAAGAAGTTTGAATCCATTTTTTTAAAAATAAATACAGTTGACCCTTGAACAACATAGGTTTGAACTGCATGGGTCCATTTATATGCAGTTTTTTGTCTTTTTTTTTTTTACAGTACTGTATTTTCTCCTATGATTTTCTTAACATTTTCTTTTCTCTAGCTTACTTTATTGTAAGAATACAGTATATAATACAAGTAACATACAAAATATGTGTTAATCAACTGTTTATGTATCCGTAAGGCTTCCGGTCAACAGTAGGCTGTTAGTAGTTAAGTTTCTGAGAAGTCAAAATTTATACGTGGATTTTCGACTGTGCAGGGGGTCACTGTCCCTAACCTTGTGCTGTTCAAAGGTCAACTGTACCAGAATTAGGCTCTGTAACTCTTTACAGATTATATATTCCTTCTCTGCATTCCTTCTCCATATGAATGCTAGTAAGATTTTAAGCCATATTGCTTGAAACTTGGAGAGAAAAAACAGTCCAGCTTTTAGCTTTTTATGGAACCACAAAACTCTCTTTGGGAATCTCATGAAACCTTTGAAAGGTCTCGCCACATATACTCCCGAAAGTAACTTTTAACTTCTAGGTCGGCACAAACCCCCAGGAGCCCATTACAGGGTCCATGGATCCTCTCAGATCTGATCCAAGATTTCCCAGGAAGCTAAAGTCCAAATCATGTTCTTGATTTCTGTGTTTTATTAGTTACTGTTGTTAACCAAGACTTTCCATGTCTACTCAATAAATATAAACCAATGTCACATTGGCATTAGGTCACAAAGAAAAATCAAATGAATCTGTCTCATCTTTATCAACAGTATGAAAACGCTTCAGTTTTGCAAACTGCCATATACTGGTAATCACCTCTTTAGGAGTTACAGTAAAATGGTAAAAATGTGTTGCACAGGTTGAGGTTGGACATCAAGAGATAATGAGCCGCGTCCATCACTGGAGGTATGTGCTCCTGTGGGCTGAGCTAGTGCGCATGCAGAAGGGGGGACAGACCAAGTCCCTGAGGCCCATTCTGGAATGGCTGAACAGTTATCTACACTTGCAGCTCTCCCTAAATTCAGGTGATTCTGAGCCTTTATACAGCTGACTTTTACACATAATGTGTTTATAGCTCTAAACGGGGTCTCCAATGCCAAATGTGGACTTTAGAACATCAACTGAGGAATGGACACTGTGAGCCCATACGGGGTGGCTGTTAGCATTTCTATGTTGGCAGCATCAGCATCTTTGTATATAAATCATTTGACTCTGCTTTTGAAATTTCCCTTCTTTATATATTTTTAAATATGAGAAATGGGCAAATGGAATAGTAAAAAAGCACGGATCTCAAATATTACACAACTGAGCCAAAATGAAAAGTATTAGCCATGCTGAAATACATGTTCGATTATGGAAGAAAAATCTTAAACATGCATATAAATATATTGCTAAAGATTGTGCTTAACAGTGACCTATAATTGGGTCTTTTACAGCATTTTTTACATCTCTGGGTCCCTTGTACCTCTAAGACTACCATTCTGCTTACAAACATGTACATTTGTACATATATTCAAGAATATCACAACATGAGCAAAAAGACGAGACAGCCTGGCATAACAGGTTTCCTTAGAGAAAAATTCAGAGGTAATTTGCTCTTGGTTAGATAAATTAAAAATTCAGAATTAAGTAAAATATGAAAAATATTTTGTACAGTAGGATACTATAGATCTGAGTATCTATAAAATACTACTAATAAAACTACTGACATAGTTTATTTGTTCACGAAATTAATATGGTGAAAATCCTATGAGGCTACGTCTGCTCCATAGATATTCCTGAGATCCTACTGTGTGCCAGGATTTACAATTGCGACACCGAATCAAACTTAGTCCCTTTGTGACAGTTAATCACAATGTAAGCTGAGCCTAGTTAGTCTGCACATAATCTCAGTACAGTGTGGAAAGTATTATGACAGGTGCACAAAGGCAGGATGGAGCCCTGAGTGCAGGGAGTGGGGATGACGGGAGTTCAAGAAAAGGATACCAGACAAACTCCCACCTAGATGACAGTCCCCTGAGGCATCTTTATCCTCTTTGGACATTGTCTAGTCTAGGGTACCTTATTTGCTTAACTTACAGATGGGCATTTAAAGTGCAAAGCTTAGGGGTGCCTGGGTGGCTCAGTTGGTTAAGTGTCGTCTGCCTTCGGCTCAGGTCATGATCCCAGGGTCCTGGGATTAAGACTCCCTCATCGGGCTCCCTGCTCAGCAGGGAGTCTGCTTCTCCCTCCCCCCCCCCGCTCATTCTCTCTCTCTCTCTCTCGCAAAAATAAATAAAATCTTTAAAAAAAAAATAAAGTGCAAAGTTTAGCCTTTCCCCACTTCCATTTTAAAATACATGGGAACTTTATAATGATTCAAAGGATGATGCTTAAAGTGTCCCTCACAGGTGAGAATGTACTATAACACAGTCCTTTGATTTTTCTACAAATGAAAAGTTCTTGGTTGTTTCCATAAAAATGAATTTTGCATCAAAATCTTCTATGGAGCAGCAGTTTCTCAGACTATGCAGCACCCGCAAGGGAAATTTCAACCTCTCAATACCCATGTTGCAGAAAAACAGCCAAAGTTATTGTACACTTTAGAACTGAGCACTCTTCTAAACGTGTAACATGTATTAATTCATGTAATTGTCATAACAATCCTGAAAAATTGGTACTATTATCGCCCTACTTTATAGAGGGGGGACATTGAGGCATGGAGAGTCACTTCCTGGAGCTTACAGAGCTGGTAATGAGAGAGCTCACATTCTTGACTCCTAGGTAATGAATGCTACAAGCTCACTGATGAAACTGATGGCAAAGAGCAATGACAAACACAAAGACTCAGGTTAAAAGTGACAGAATGAAGTTGCTGAAGAAATACAGCACTTGGAGAAAGAGTTCCATTAAGAAATAAAAAGAAAACAAAATCAAGCTCTATCCTACGTTAACATAACCCAGGAGTTTCAATACCTCCCAGGAAATCCTATTGTTACGTTTCATAAAGTCAATGCTTGTTTCAGGTAGCTCTGCATTTTTTCACTGCCTGGGAACAAATGCTGGATTGGCAGTAGAAAGGGACAAGCCTAGTTGAACCAGTGGTACCCAGAGATGAAGTCCCCTGTCTTCTCATTTTGGTAAGAATGGGATCTCAAATGGTGCTAACGAAGCATTAATCTCTTCTTAACTTTCAACCTATCATCTGGTTTGCATCTTTAATCCCTTTGAGTAAACTAAATTAGATTAGCATTTTTATGGGAAAATATGGCAATAAAAGATAATATTTTTTTAAAGAAGAAAGAAAAAGATGATGGCTAAAAACGATAAAGTTTTAGTGTAAAAATGAAAGAAAAAAAAGACTACTGAAGGAAGTCCGCTACCTTCTCCACAATGAGGAATTCTGCAACGTTATGAATTGTCCACGATGAAACTCCAGCACCCCATAATAATTCTGCATATGAGAACACAATGCAATCTTACATTTCTGAAGCGCCCTTCATGCAAGCATCCCAGGGTGCTTTACAATCATTATGAGTTAAAATTAAAACTGAAGCACATACAATTCCTAATAGAATCATTTTAAAAATGCTAAACAGAACAAATAACTTTTAAGTCTAGATTTAAAAGTCCCAATAGCCAGAGCGTTCCTCACTTCAATTGGCAATGAGCTGCAGAGCCGGGCTGAGGCTCTCTCCTGTTATGTTAAAGGCTCTCTTATGTTTTTTATACTCGGAGCACGTTATGATCAAGCAGTTTCCAATGAAACAGGAAAAAAAAAAATTGGGTGCGTGTATCTGTTTGTTTTGATTATTCTGAAATTTAAGGTCTTTTGTTTATTTGTTGATGAGTCTGTTTGGCCCATTCTAACATGAAATAAAGCAGGTTTAAAAAGCAAATCCAGATAGAGCCCAACTTGAAATTTAAGTAGTAATTGTGAAAAAAGACACTCCAAAAGCACTCTAAAACTAGCTCTGTTTTAGCAAGAAAATCAGATTGATTAGCATGATTTGGTTAACTTCTTAAAAAAAACAATTAGAAAATAGCATTTAGTAGTCTTTCTCCAGGCCATGTCTACTCCTAAACCTTGGCAGAATTTATTATTCTGCAAATCAGAAAAAAATAGGGGAAATGCTCCCATGATATGGTAATTTTCCTTGCATTAGTGATTTTGAGGTCAAAGGAAACCTGTTCAGATCTAAAACAAAGCACAGGTAAAAATCTATTAAGTGAAAATGAAGTACTTATACACTGTTAAGCACTCTCTAAATTGGCATGGCTTAAACTCTTTTATGTTTTACTATTGTGAAAAGATAGTAGCTATAAAATATTTGAGATCAATCCATTTTAAGTTAGATGCTTTATTAAGTTTGGCTTTTTTGATTAATTTATCTGAAAGGTTACAGAGAGCTAACATCAAGCTACAGTAAAATTCTTATGTATCTAAATCAGCTAAAAATGAGCCTGATATATGAGATTCAAAAAGCAGAACTTGCAATTTGGAGCACATTCTTATTCTTCTATTCTTCTATATAGTAAATTCTATATATTATAATAGTAACACAATAACTCACTAAGTTGAAAGAGAATGAAGTAGTAACTGGTTCAAAAAAGAAGGCAGGAAAAATTATCAGCAGTTCATACTACTACCCATATAAGACTGGTTTACCATTTCCTTTATGGATCTCACCATGAATACAATTGCTGAAAATGGTAATAAAATCCAATCAGTATCAAGTACTTCAGGGCCTGGCCAAGCAGTATTCATAACCTTGGATTCCCATGGTCAGTAGGGTAATGGCTGGGAAAAGTTTTGTAATTTAAAAAAGGATATGTATTTAATAACAAGATTTATGTATTACACCAGGAAGGGGCAAGTACAAAATCCTACAAGCACATCTCAAACAGGAAATGCTCTATTTTTAAATGGACCGGCCAGTTATATCCACATCCATCATAGCAGGCAGTGGCTGACTAAGGTCCATACTTGCGAACAGACTCAAGAAATTCAACTGCCCACTGTTTCCAATGCAAATGCCTAACATTGTCTTGGGGCTCAAAACAAAGGGCTAGTAGCTCAATGATACCTACTGATCCAGATGAATGTGACAGGATGTGGGAGGAAGTGACTGCCACAGAGCTGCTAAACTCAAACCTTTTGGAATCTCCCAAATACCAGATTATCCCAGAAGTCAGTCCCTGTGGTCTGAACTACCCTCTCACCTCTAAACTAGGGGCATGGAATGATGATACCTTTAAAGGAAGTCAATGTACAAATAACAGAATCAAATCCCATATGCTAAAGAAAAATTTCAGCAGTGAGAATAAATGCAATCGGAAAACTGTAAGCAGTTATCAGTACTTCAGGGAAAAGGAAGTATTTTATAAACCACATCAAATTAATTTGAGAAAGCCTTAAAAAAAAAAAGTCCGTCATCTATATGTGACCAAGAAGGATATTTGGTTAAGCTCACAGGCTCTGGGCATGAATTCTCATCCCTCTGCTTTACCAGCTGTGTAACTATAACACTCAATTAAACACTCTATGCCTCAGATTTCCTCAACTGAGAATGGGATACAAACTATATACTGCTTAGGGTGATAGATTTGGCCATGATACATCAAAAGCACTAAATAAAAGTTATTATTATTTCAACCATTAAAGTGTATCATCCTTATTACTACTACATAGGAAGTAGGATGCCTGTCACATAGCAGACTGTCAATACATATTTTTGAATGAATAAGTATGTGAATATGTGAATAAATCTCATAGGGTTAGACTCTCACATGAAATACAATATATGAATATTGATGTTGGATATTCTCGAGAGAAGTGATTACTGATGTTTAAAAATTTTCAGAAATGTTATTTCAGTCTAAAAATTATGAAACAATAATGCAAAGTGCAGTTTAAAAAACATATATTTACAGCATAACTGATAGGGATTTTTAAAATGTTGCTCCGGTGTTATGCATCATATAGACTGAAAATCAACTGAGCACAGAGGTTTATTAAATGTCTTTGGCAATGACTGTCAAGTTTCCTAGAATCAGCATGGTTAAATGGTAAGCTTCCAGAGGGCAGGGTGATTTACCTGTTTTGCCAATACCTAATAAAAAGTCTGACATATATTACATCCTTAGATGCTGTCAGGAAAAGGAAAAGGAAAAATGATTTTACTCAGTATGACTTCTAAATGGAACGTTCAAACCTAAATATATTTTATATATGTTTTACTGCTTGAAAATAAAAATGACAATTCTCACTTACTTCATGTGGGACTTGGGCCTGGAGCTACTTTTCCCCAGGTGAGAAAGGAAATAGAAAGTGACCCAGTGCCTTAAAAATGTGTGAGTGTGTGCACGTGTGTGTGGTGGGGGAGGGGTGGGAAAAATGTACATATCAGATTTAAAATTTCTCAGGCCTACCTGACCTAAACATTTTTAGAAGGAAAACGTTAGGCTGGGAGAAGTAATAACTGACCTTTTACTTATGGTACTTTTAACAAAATCAATCTATCCTTGTACTGAATGTATACATATTTCTCCAGTTCTTAAGTTCAATTTCTAAAACTTCAGGGAAAACTAAAATGAAAATGAAATGCTTTATTGTAAATCAAAATGTTTACTTTATTTAACTCCCCATTTACCTCCCAAAACCATACTCTCAATGTTCTCATCACCACAGGCTTTCTTCTCCCCAAGCCAGATGTATTCTTTCTTTACTTGCAGTTCAAAACACAACGCCCACCTTATCCAACCACATCCACTGAAAAAAGTGAGAGTAACAAGAAAGTGACCAACTTCAGATCCATAAGGAGCTAAGTGTTTGTGTCTTAGCAGGTTTTTACAAAAATAAACACGTGGTACAAAAACTTAATAGATGGATGTCAATCTATTTGGGCAGATTTAGGATTTAGGAAGGCAGTAACAGAAATAAGGGCATAGTTACAAATCAAACCACATGCACCCTTATGGAGTTCCTGCATCTGGAGAAAACCTTGCAAATATTATCAGACATTATGGAAAGACAACATAAGTATTCATTTTAAAATCAACACACTCTAAAATTTATCATTGGGAAAGGACTTTTGGGTCGGTCACTGACCAGCATTTTGACTTTAATCTCTAGGGCCACTGGCTCCTTCATCTGTCCAAGGAGGAGTCTGGGTAGGATAAAACTTAGTTCTAAGAGTCCAAGGACATCTGCCCAGCAAATGTGGGCAATCCTCCTAAGAGCACTGGAGGCAGGCTTGTCAGATACCCCAGGCACATTCATGCTGGGTTCCCACTGGTATTCTCTCCCAGCCTCTACTCTGTAAAGGGAGCTGAACTGAGGTCTGCAGGGTGGACATTCTGCTCAGCATAACAGTAAGGGACTCTATAGCTATACTTGCTACTGAAGTATTTTATCATATTAAACAAAACTCTTAATGTACAGCAAAATGTGGATGCTAGATTGTATGTTCAAAATTCTCAAGTGAATAAATCAAAACTCCACAGGGGGTAAAACAAGTCTTAAGAGTTGGCATTTCTTGATGGTAGGTTCCATTTTGTATAAGACTAAGGCAATATTTTTTTGCTAGGCATTTTTCACAGTGCCATCTTCATCACTCTCTCTCAACCACAGGGGAAAGAAAGAGTAGTTTTGCCAAGCTCAGCATATATTTTGGGCTTAGGCCTTACAGAGCCTGGATTTCTCTGCTTTAACTAATAACTTATGACAGAAAAGAAAATAAAGAAGCGAATGGAAAATAGTTCATTATTAAAACATTCTGCATTGAGTATTAAGAGTCATGGACTCATCCTAGAGAAAGAAACAAAAGATGACACAGCAGAGTATAAAACAGCTCCCTCATTTAAAAGAACAGGTTGCATTTTTTCATAATATTAAACATTAAATTAATTTCAAATATTTGTTGCTGCTGGTAAACGACACATAGCTTTTTCAAAAGATATTTTTAAAGAAAAGACAACTGTAATTATAACTGATGTTGAAGTTACAGCCTAGTTCCACCACTCAGCGATTACTGCAGGGTCTCCAGCTACACACAGATGCACGTTCCTCCAAAGGCCTCTCTACAGAAATTCACCAATGTAGGACTCTAAAACCAAGCCCCGAATTTCATTTTGTCATTCTGTTTAATGTTATAATTGTCTGTATTCAATTCATTTCCCATGATAACATTAAGTAAACTCACAATTATATTTAGAAGCTATAGTGAGGTGGAGTTTACTGGCTGAATGTTGATGTCATTTAACAATTAATTCTCACTGCTTCTATCAGTAAATACTCGTACTAGCATCCTCTTCTCCAGGTCACGGTAAATGCCTTAAATCTTTGCCTGAATTTACTTCCAAAATCAATGGGATATTTAGCAACACGTAGATGCACGCCATTCCTGTACTGGGTGTTTATGCGTATTTTAACTCTGGGTTTAAAGAAAAAAAAAAAGTTTATTTCTAGGACATTTCAAATTTTCAAATGCTAGCAACCAAGTGACATATTATCTGAAGTTGTCTGCAAAACCCCAAGTCCCAGATGTAAGAGTCACCTGCTTCATTATATCATCCTATTGATTTAACGGTGTTTAATTAATTTAAATTACTTTTATTCGATGGTTATAAATCCACATCCTCTCTACTCCAAGGGTGAGAGAGGGAAGACAGAAGGAAATAAGCTAAAATGACAAAGAGCGTTTGCCCTGAATTCCAAGAAATTGACACTTGCGATATAGAAAATATTTTACCTATGGCTATAGCCTACCTTAAAAGAATATAGAAAGCCATAATTAACTATAGACTTAATTCATTCGCTCTATTCCTACAACTGCTAACAAATATCAAAGTAAAGCTGATGGACTGTAACCTGAGATGCATGGAGTTTCCATAACACAGCAGCACAAAAGCCCACAAAGCTTCCTTCCAAAGGTGCTAGAACCCTCACGAGCATCACACTGGAAATACATTTTGAGAATATCTCAATTGCAGAAATGTTTATAGCAAAATCAGACAGTTCACATTCAAGTGACTGACAGACTAACATTCAGAATTACATTTTGAACTTGAAATAAAAGAAGAACTTCGAAACGGGGTAAAAATCCAGTTAGATCGTACTTGAATTATACTATATCATGGGATGACCTCACATTGGGTTTGACACTGAGGGATGGCATTCTAACACAATTATGTAGTGACTACACAAGCAGCCCATTAAGAGCAGGTTCACAGCACCCTTTTCTATGTGAAGTCAGCTGAGCATTATCAAAAATGATGTTTGGTTTTAAATTTAGAGACAGGGGCAGTCTCTATCGACAGTTTTAGTTATGCTTCACCAAAATTCATTCTAAAATATCAAGTACAATAATAATAAATCTTTGTCTCATTTCAAGAATCTCTGATGATAGGACAGGAATCTCAGAGAAAAAAAAAAAAAAAAGATTCCACCAAGAAACAAAACAAAAAAAGTAAACCAATGCCACAAAACTGGTGACAAAATCCCCCAAAAAATAACTACTCAATCTTTAGTTACAGGGAAGAAACTTCTTATTTTTATAATTGCTTATACTAAATGCTTTTCTCCCCCTTTTTGCAATGAACAAAATATCCCAAAACCGTACTCTTATTTTATTCAGGTAGCATGGCGAAGTTTTATATTAACACTCTCACTGACATTCCCACTCACCAAAGGTTCCTGAAAGTTATACCACCTTTACTCTTTCTCAAATTAGGGCACTCAGGAGAATGCGGCTTCCATGATCAGAGCACTCAGAAGAGGAATCTAAAAACAAGCTAGCACAGTCTTCTGCTGAACTGTTTTTCCTTTGCTCTTTTCCCCAAGGGAGAGAAAGTGTAAAGGCTCTGTTCAGAATAAATCAGGCATACTGTTTAAAGTCACCAGTGGTCAAGGCACTTTGCAATTTTGACAGTCTTGCTTCAGATACCAGTTGCTTTAGACTATGGAGCCCCATCAAACCTCAAATCAGGGCTGCCCATGATGGCTTATTATTTATTACATGCTATGCTAAGTACCTGTGAAAGGGGGCACTCCTTGGCCAACGAACTCTGATTCATATCTTTCAGTAAGTCCTTCAGAGCATTCCTTACTGTGGTGTGCGACCATTGTTCGGGAGGCAAGTCTTCTAGTTTGGGGCAACTATTTGAGACATAGATTAGAAAGGGGATTATTACAAGATTGCATCCCGCTGCAGAACATTCCTTTAAGACAGACAGATTTCATTTTGCGCATCAAACAGATGCATCTGGAGATTGCTCTCGGTCTCCTGATTGTTCCGATTAGTTAATTACTTTATACAACACATCTGCTGTATCGATGCATGAATTATACATCAGCTGCCTGTGGTGGCTATTTTTTCATGTTACTTCTACCTTCCTGCTCTGATGCGCTTGGGAAGACAATTTAAGGTGTACTGCTTTCTCACAAGCCATCGTGAAAAGCATTAACGTATTAACCGTTTTCCTTTCATGACTCTGTTCATACGAATTAAAATGGTAAAAAAATATAAATAAATAAGATCGCGGCAAGAGTGAATAAGGCACTCTTTCACAAAATGTACACAGATGGCACTGTTCATGATATGCAAAAATATTTTTCTCTTAAGTAAACTTTATGTAAAATGCCTTCTTGTAATGCATCATTTAATTGACTAAATATAAAAAGTCTTGTCTTTTGATATCCTGCACAAAACCTACGAATTTGGTGGGGGGGGGGGGGGTAGTAGAGGGAGGCTGCTTTTAAATATACACTGAAGTTAGAAAAATAAAGCAGGAAGAGTAAAGTAATAAAATCAGTTTGGATTAACCTTTCTGAAACACAGAGTAAATAAAAATCAAAGGCTGACCAGAGACACTTTATTTCAAAAGATCAGGCACATAGAACGTTTTGCCCTAGAACTGCTGTCCTGACTCACCTGTGTAACTGAATTTTCAATGTGACCACATGATACACGTCTTGAAGCATATCTGCTACCGTAGCATCAGGGGCATCTGTCACATAAGACAGTGGAACTGGATTCCACTTTCCAACCTGGATTAGCCCTATTCCAGATAAAGAGAATATGTCACTAAATATTTTACCTTTCAGATAATATTTCTAGTAGAAGGTGGTGGTGGTGTTTTTCATTGCCCCCACCACAAGCAATATTGTTATTTCTGTTTGAATGATTCCCTTCCCTCTAAAAGGCAGGTCAATGAAAATATTCACAGCTTAGCTTTCCAAATTGTGAAATTATGTAAATGACTGTAGGGTTGTTTATTATTTTGGAAATAAAACCCCATCAATAAAACCTATGCATAGGCCACATTTTCCTAACTTACAGGAAGTTCTAATAAGACATAGCTGAACCAGTTCTAAATGGCTTTACGATTTAGATAAGATTCTCTATTGCAATGGGAATCAGCATTGAAAAATACTTTACAGCCCATAAAACCATCAGAAACAGAATAAAAGAAACAGAACTAGATATTCAGTCATAAATGCAAATTGACTCTCAACAGTCCATCTGCTCAAATACGCTCCTCACTTCCTTGTGGGTCCTCAGTGGAGCAGATTATTAAGGTCAATAAGCATACTAATGATTCAGCTGAAGTAATTTAAAAAAAAAATCTACCTCGACATTCCACACGAGCAAAATGTGTGTTAACTAAACCAAACTGAATTAAGCCAATTTTTTAAACCCACAGTCTATAAGGAACCAATGTAACACACAGGCTACAGTTCTTTGAATAAAAATACTCAGTGCTTTCTCTGCAAAGTAAACAAAGGATGCCAAGCAATTTTTCCAACCCCACGTATGCATTATTTACCTTTGGCCTGGGCAGCAGAGCTATGCGAATAACCCAGAGACAGCAATGCCATTTCTATCAGCTGGTTGAAAAGCATATCCTTTCTCACCAACACAAACTCCGCATGCTCCTCCTTGCAATCATATTCAATGGCGTTTTCATAATGTTCCACCACGCAGAAAACTGGTAGCATGGTTCCTATCAAAGAGACAGGGAAAAAGAGACGCAAACCAACAATCTTCAGAAATACAATCTGGGGAGAGGAAAAACTAAACCATGAAAATAAATCTTCCCAACAGTGAGAGAAGGGGAGACTGTGTTTCCAAGGCAGACAGGGCACAGAAATACAAGCATGGGCACAGAAATACAAGCATGCACACACAAACATATACACACTCTTTTATTGTTTAAAGTTGTAAGAGATTCTATTTAAATAGAATGTGAACTTGGTCCTAAGGTAACTTGGGCTCTGCTTTAATATTAGCAGTACATTTTCCAAAATCAGTTAATGCAGAATTACCTTTTTGATCAAATAATAATGCTGATGAGAGAGAAGTGTCTTGTCTGATCTGCTGTGAGTGGTATACAGGGTGCAAATGTAACTCACTATAGTTGTCTTCAGAAGAACCCACCTTCATGCTTTCTACATGCTTTTGTTAATATTAAACTTCTCCTGTTTGTGTCCAAATTATCTTTGACTCTAACGTTTTTAGCATTTTCTTCCTTTTTGAAGACCTTAACAGTTCCATAAAAGAAACACAAAACTTAACCAAACTGATGCTCAAAATATATGATTTCAGTATGTGCATAATGTAAATAAGATTTATTTCTATGGCCACTGATTTAATCTACCTGACTAAAAAGATACCACAGCAACCATAGGTCTTGAAAATGAACAATCTTTGTTGCATGTTATGAGAGAGAAAAGGAAAGTGGCCTCAGAAGGACATATGAGGATAAAGGAATCTGCATAGATTTGATGTGTTCTCTATTTACTTTAATCCAATGTAATAACTCAGTAGCCAGATGATTAATAAGCACAGGCTACACCACCGTTAGAAAAGAGGCTTCTAGAAACTGAAATCATGGAATGCTGTAGTACTCAAGGTGTTTATGCAGCGCACCGTCAGACTCTCAGTGATATACGGAAAAGGGTTAAAAGCAGATGCATCTGAACTGTACTGTGGCAAACTGCCAGGAGGGTATCATCTTTAGCATAAATGATGACAAGGGTTACTTTAACAGGGCACCCAGGATCCCCAATTAGTCCTATAACATTAATGCCTCTATAAGTCTCTGCCCTCTGGACTCACAGAATCCTACCAACTTCTGGAGATTTCTAGTGCATACCAACCAGAGCTCAAAATCAGGATTTCCCCCTGACACTAGAGATGCCCTTTAAAAAGGCTCTATTTTCTTGTTTATGCTGAACAAAAGCCAGCAGTAAAACAGCTACATTTTTTTACATGTGCATCCTCACCAAAGCCTTCGTGAACTGTTCACTAGAGATTCTAGCTCTGACAAATAAACCCCTTTAGGTTTACTTAGAAAAGCTCACAAACTCATTCAGAGGTACCCAACAGGCTAGGCATGAAAAACAAGCCGCAGAGCTTGCCAATATTCTTGTCATTCATTCATCTGTTTTATACCAGAGAGAGAACCTGTCAGGGATCAGAAGAAGACTTGGGAAGACCACAGCAAAAATAGCAACATGCAAACTGGTGATTTCTTCCTTGGCTTGAAGGTACTTTGGCAAAATTTCCTAAACAAATAAACAAAAACACCCAACCTCTTTTTCTTAAGTAGCGCTTTCTCATCTCAACCACAATTTTTATCTAGCACCTGTCAAACAGAAACCATGCACATGAAAAATAAGATTAAAACACACACACACACACACACACACATCACCACCACCAAAAAGCTTTAGTAATTTTGTTGTCTGAAGCAAGCTGAGAACCTTCTACAATTAAACTAAATTTTTAAAATAAGTCACTATGAAAGCAATGCTTAAAAAAAAAAAAATTTGAGCAGGAAGTGAAATTACTGTACTTTGGTTTCTCCTCCCCCTGTTCTGATGGCTTCAAAGAGTTGGGTTAGTACAACAAAAACATACGCATTGATTTTTCCTCTTACAGAATGATACAGACGTGTTGTACTATATGTTCCTTAGACCTATGAAAATAACTATAGGTTTTGCAAAACTGTCGAAACATACTGGATTTACTTCAGACTTTAGAGATACCCTATAGACAATTAAGGTGGCTATTGAGAAAGTGACAAGAGAATCATTTAATGACAAATCTAGCTGCTAAACCTTCTAGCAAACTTGTCACCCATGCCTTCCTGATACTGGAGTAATGCTGAACAGGAGCCTTCTCTGAACTGTCTGATTATTTGTGCTAGTGTTTGGCGAGACTTCCAACTACAGCAACTTCATAACCTTCCAGCATTAAAAGGGGAGTGCACTGGTCACTGCTGAATGCTAAAAATACCACATGATTTAAACCTGGAGGCAGTCTTAGAAGCTTTTGCTGAAGGTTTATGAGCCTGTGTAAACAGCACGTCTGCCATAAGGAGCAGTGAAGTCTGTAGAATCCTTGTCTAAAACTGTCCTGGCATTAAAGTTTGCTGTGCAAATATCACATAATACCAGAGACAGCTGAAATCTCCTATTTAGGAATTTATGGAACTTATATGTTTGCAGGCGTCAGAAAGTCTTTTTTATAGAGCCCCAGTGCTTCACAGTACAATATTAATGCACTCAGTTTGAAAAGCCGTAATAAATTATATTTTTAATGCTCTTACCCTGGCTTTCTTAAGATGCATACATTCTTGGCAAACAATCAATAAATAGGGTAATCATGAGTAGAGGCCAAAGAATTTGCTGAAGTGCTGTTTTTCCATTTTTAATAGATAAAGATCTAACAATACGGACTGCTGTGTCTGTTCATTTCAGGATCAATATATTCTTTGTTTTCGCCAAACCAAGAAAAAAATAAATGATTGTATGATAAATGTTATGCATCAAACACAATGAAATTCCTCTGCCTTCTAACTTTATCTACTTAATATTCTTGGTTGCTAAAAGATGGCATTTTTATCCTTCGCTTAGCAAATGTAAGGAAAAATCTGAATCCTAAACACAGTTATTCAGAGACAAAATAAAGACCATTATGAGACACACACGTTATACCCAGCATAGGCACTGATCTACATAAATAGCAATGCTGAACACAAAGTTGTTAAACTTCATCAATTTAATATAAAATTGGTAGAAAGGAGTCACACAGTTACATATCCTCCCTTTATAAACTTGCTTAAGTCTGCCCTTCCTTTATCAAAAAATATTCAACCATAGCAAAAATAAAAAACTAGAATCATCAGGTTTTTCACTGCTAAATAATAAATTTGCTCTTAAGAAAACAAGCCACAAAAAAAATGACATCGCAAAACTTTTACATCGTATCACATAAGATTCCCATTATCTCTGAAAATGACTTATAGCTAGTAATCCTCTGAAAAAACCCAAGACAGTCCTCAAATAATCTAAGTGTCTTATTCTTAATCGGGGTTAGTTTAAGTAACAGCCACCTACACATCCCCTACTACAATAACACCTTGTCAATGGAAGCCTTGTGTAATGAAGGCCGTTATATTTAACTCAGTCCTTCTCATCCAAACACCCAACGATTCCACTCTATAGTAGGGTAAGGTGCTCCAGTCAAGCACAGAGCCTACACCTTCCAAACATGACTGACACGGCAGCGTGGAATGTAACTAATTTCACATCAGAAAGAGAATCAAGGAAAAGAACATACAAAGACATGTTCTGCCTCTCCACCCCCACACAAAATGGACTTGAGTAGACACAAGGGCTTGCAGCTTTCCAGGATTTGGCTTGAAAAGTATTTACCTTTCCTAAGGTTGGTTTTCATCAGATGGCCCGAGTGTTTTAAAGGCACTCCCTGCATTTTTGCACCTGTACTCCCAAGCCTTCCTCTTCCTAGTGGGCTCCCGTTCTGCTCCAGGCGGGCAATCTTGGCTGGTGGACCCTTCGGATCACTCACATTGTTAGACATTTCTGAATGTTCTTTCCCCTGAGTTGCCTCGTTCAAATGATCCATACTCAGTTACCCTCTAAAGATCACCTGCCAGAATTTAAAAAGAAGACATGTTATAATTAGATGGGGGTCTCTCTCTCTCTCTCTCCCCCACCCTCTCTTATATATATTATATATGATACACCGAATAAATATTTTATCCCTAGCTATTTCTCTCCACAAATACAACATACTTGTAAAATTGCTTAACTAGGTAAATAATATACTGCGGATGTTACTATATTTTTAGATAACAGTATTACATTCCCATTCAAGTTAACAGAATAATTTGTGGAAACTGTAGCTACACATATTAGAATGAAAAGGTAACTTGTCACCTACCAACAAAACTAAGTTGGGGGAAATGGGCTTACTTTTAGAACAAGAATTACCACAAGTATAGCTAAAAAGAAAACAACATATTTATGTAGTCCCAGTTTTTAAAAATTAGAAACTCATTACGAACATAATAGTAACACTTTAATCAAGAATGGAAGGACTATCACAGTCCAAAATATTAATTAAATCTGATGTACATGTTTACATTTTTACAGTTTAATTTTTATGAGGAAAAAGATATATATATACCACCTCAAAAGAAGGTAGCAAATATCTGCTTTTTAAACTCCTCATTGGCTTTACAGGTTAATTCACAGAAAAAGTTTTCTACTGTTAAAGTTTCAAGAATTAGGTGACCTGTTAAAAATCTAGTCAAGTCCTGGCTCAAACATGTGATTGGATCACATCACCCTTAAGGAAATGGAAAGAAATGGAGGATTTCTTTAAATACCCCAGGTGCTTAAGCATTACAACTTATGTGTTTTAGCATTAATATTTAGGTGTCCCTTAATAATAGAATGCTGTTAATTTAAATAGCAAAAACCTTGAAAATACTTTGTGATATACATATTAGATTGAAGTACCAAACTCACTTTTTAAAAAAATCTTGATTTTGGTAAAACACAGTCACTAGCATTTAAAAATAATCTTGGTACGCAATGAAGTCAACATCTTAATTGACTTCAGAAAAAACATAGCAGATAATTGTTTTCAGTTATATTATACATTGGACATCAATTTTCATACTGTTTATAATAAAGCAATTAGTACAATATCAAAGTCACTTCTAAAATGCAGTTTTAATTGAACTGATAAGAACAGGTTTAGCAGAATTATTTTATAAACTTTCATGGTACTTTACGTGTGGGAACTCACCAATACTAAGGGAAAGGGGATCATATTTAGGAAAGCTAATGAGAGTATAATAATTACCCCTTTCTTCCAGCTGTCTGGTAATTCAACATATCTTGTACTTAAAAAAAAAAAAAAAAAATTATTGTACCAAAGAAGCTATTGAGTTCTGTGTTTGTTGAAAGCCAGTTTATATTAGCATGGCCTTTCTGTAAGCATTTCTTCCCTCTTTAACCATAGATTACTTTGTCCATTATAATCAAGAAAAGAGGTGAATGGGGGTGGGGGGAGCAATGGTAATCTGTAGGTTTAAAAGCAACCTTAAGAATGTCAATTGAAGAACTATAAAGTTTGAGAAATAATGGCTATTTATCCTTGTACTCTAGGGTGGCACGCTGAGAACTAAAGGTTTACCGTTGATCGAGGTCCCATCTGTTTTTGGTTATGAGGTTCATTAACAATAAATGTGCCTCTTTTAACCACTTTTTATCAAGATTACTCTTTTCCATTATATTAAACTACAGTCTAAAGCCAAAATTAGAGAGCAATGATTATTAACTTATTCAAAACACTGTTTATAATGTTTTATGTGGATTATAATACAGAGCTGCTTTTTTTGAAATTGGTTGCCTTACCCTAGAGCAGAAGATGAATTTTAAAACATATGATTTGAAAAGAAAATACTTAACCCGTGGGGCAATTTGAGGAAAAAAAGGGGAGGGGAATAGGCAACAGCATCAAAGTTAATGCTACAAAACATATTAAGTAGTCATGAGGCTTAACAGCATTATAAGCTCTACAGCAAATGAAAGTGATAGATTATAATTTAGTTAATGTATTGACAATCAAAACATCATATAGGTCATGCAAAATTATCCTTCCAATACCCACCTATAAGAGTCTATTAAACACTCAGTCATCTTGTAAAAAGCTTTACATTATAAAGCGAAATTACATGCACATAAAACACCCAATTTACTCATTTAAACTCTATGCCCAAGGCTAAAGTTCACCAAACCTCAGTATGGTATTGGAAAGAGCAGCCTCCACGGGGCCTGCTGGACTGACAGCACGGGAACTAACTACGGTCTCAACAGATGCCAGGCTGAAGAGTTTCTTTTGAGTTACACATTTTAAAATGCATTTTAGTGTAACGTCTGGTTGGCACACAGAATGCAGGCTACTTTCTCAAAATCCCATTTCCCTGTCCATAAACCAAGTCTATATATGATCATTACTGAATAAAACAGTGAAATCAGACACAGCTATTACTTCCTCCAAAAAGAAAAAGAAAAACACGAAATTCCGGTTTCAACAACCTATTTTTTGCAACGTGGGATCTTTTTCAACGAGTTCCTGGCTGTATCGCCTCATTCGCCCCCCAAAGAACCCCATAATCACATTTTAAGAGATTGTGCTCTTATCCATTCCATATGGCCGGCACGATCCAGGCCAAGCTTTCACTGTGACCTTTTAAAGAGACAAAGAAGCAAAGTACTATCTAGAAACAGAAACACTGCAGTTTTACTGAGTGAAATTAGCAAAACCGACCTGAAACTCACCACTTCAAAACTTGACAGCATATAAATAACAAAAACAAAGGAGATTTCCTTTGCAGCCCGGGTTTTTGAAGAGAAGTTCAAGACTGATGTTTTCTATGTCCTTTTTTTTTTTAATTAAAAAAAAAAAAAAAAAAAAAGCAGCAGACCTGAAGGCGACTTCCCCTGAAATTGTATTATTTTCTCTTCCCCTACCCCCGCCCCCCTAAGCGGGGGAAGGGCAGAAGTAAACGTCTAGAAGAGTAGCCATGGGAGAGGGGTTTAAAAAAAAAAAATCACAATTCGAAAAACAACATATATGGTTTGTAAAATGTCTAACCTCAGAGAACGGGGTTTTCGATGGGGGAGGAGGGGAGAGTGGGAAGTAGGGAGGAGGGAGAAGATAAAATTGATCTGACAAGTGATTCGTTGGGGGAAAAATCGTAAAAACAAAGCAAAACCCGTTATGAGCTGTACACTGTGGTGGTGCTGGGGAGGCGAGGTGGTGACTGAGGATTCTCTTAAAAAGAAAAAAAAAAATCACTGCGGACAAGGTCTCTAGAAAGGAAAAAAGGTCCCCTCGCTTCCCTCCCTCCCTCCTGCTCGCTCGGGTTCTTCGGTGTGAGGACAGAAAGTCTACTTCTGGCTGTCACTTGCAATATTATTCTCTAACAACCCCGGAGAACGCAGAGAGGGGAAGGCCACCTCACCTCCCTTCCAATCGCCCCCACCCCCTCCCCAACAATTGCGACTAATTATTAACAAACCTTAAACTTTCTTCCCACAGCCTCGCACCCCCAACGAGGGCATCTACCGGGGGATAGCGAGGGAGGGGGGCAGAAGGTCGCGGAAAGAGCCCCGGAAAGGCACTGAAATGCCACTTTTGATTCGGCCCTCGCTGATAGCAGCCCCGAGGACCCTCTCCCAGCCCATTGACGCGGGGCTGCGAGCGCCTGGGGAGCCGAGTGAGTAGGGAGAGAGAAAGAGGGTTTGGGGGGAGGGGGAGGGAATCAGAAGGCACCCCCAGCCACCTCCACCGCCTCAGCAGCGACAAACTCCCCGCCCCCTCCCCCCAAAAAGTCGCCAAGCTCTCACTCAGCCAGAGTCCGAGGTAAACAACGAGCACCACAATGGCACTGGGACTTGGGGGGAAAAGAAACCCAGAAACCCCAACAAAACTGATGAGGAGTTTCCCGAAATGCAAGAGGGGGTGGGAAGCGTCCTCTGGAGTCGCCCGGCTTTATGCTCGGTCCCCGGGCCGGGCTAGAGGGCGGCTGTTGCTGTTGTTGTGACGAGGCCGGTTGTTGCTGGGTGGCACAGGGAGAGGTGTGTGTGTGTGTGTGTTTGTGTGTGTGTGCGTGCGTGTGAGCGCGAGTCCCCGGACGGGGCTGCTTCTCTCTCTCTCTCCCTCGCTCGCTCTCGCTCGCTCTCCCCCGCGCTGCCGTCTCTGCCCCCATTAAATTATTAGTTGACTCATCCCGGCCGCTGTCGCCGCCGCCGCCGTGCCCAGCTCGGCTCCGCGCGTCCGCCCGGGCTGCAGCCCTCTACGCCGCCGTTCCTGCTGCTGCTGCTGCTGCTGCCGCCGCCGCCGCTGTGGCTGCCTCTTCTTCCTCCTCCTCATTTTAATACAAAATCACCCCGCTCGCAGCCCCAGCCCCGAGCACGCAGCCTCCTCCCGGCCGCCCGCCGCCGCCCCGAGCCCTTCCCCAGCGGGGCCGGCTCATCCGCCGCGTCCGGGGAGCGGGAGCGAGCGAGAAAGTGGCGGCGGCGGCGGCGGAGGAGGAGGGGGGAGGGAGAGGAGGAGGAAGGGGGTGCGGAGCGGAGGAGGAAGGCGGCGGGGGGGGGCAGGGTGCAAGGAGAAGGCGGAAAAGGGATGGGGATTAAAACCCGGGCTGGAGGGCCGGGATTGGGGGAGGGGGCGGGGGCGGCGAGTTAAAAAGCAGAAAGACAAGTAACTAGTGAATGAGTGAGGGAAGGGGTGGGGGGGGAGCGCACGATTTCCGGCCCCGGGCGCGCAAGAATTTGTAATGAGCTTGATTAGAGTGAGGCGGCCCGACATTTATTACACACAATACCGAGAATAACAGGGCGCCGCGCGAGGGTTAGAGCCGGCCGCCGCCAGGCGCGCCGGGGAGGGCGCGGAGGGGAGGGGAGAGGGGGCTTCCCTGGCAGCGGCCGCCTCGGCGGGGAGGGGAGCACGCGGCGTGCGGGCGGCAGGGGCAGGTGTGCGAGAGTGAGCGGGGAGGGAGGAGGGACGCGGCTGGCGGGGGGGGGGGGGGGGGGGGGGAAAGGGCCAGAGAGGAGGGGGCGAGGGCCAGGGGGGAAAACTAACCAACCACCCACGCGTGCAAAAGCCACAGAAAGGAATACGTCGGGAGCGTCGCGGGCCGGCACCCGAGGGGCAAGCCAGGCGGGGAGGGCGCACTGGCCTCGCAGGAGAGGGGCCCGGGCGTGCAGGTGACAAGCACAGAGTACAGAGGTAGGGGGACTTCAGGAAGTGGCCAAAGGGAACATTCGGGAGGTAGATCTCTCCGGAGAAGCGCGGGGGTTACAGAAACGATTGCACAAGAATAAAGGCCGGGAGCCCTGAAAAGCTCTCGCGAATATTTATCCTCAAAGGAGGTTGAATCCCGAACTATTAAGAGCCGACGTTAAAAAAAAAAAAAAAAAAAGGATGAGTAAGAGCTTTCTGTATCTAGTCAGGGGTAGGTTCAAAACTCTCTCGCTTCTGAGCCATAGAACACGCTGGAGGAAGAAATACGTGGCCCATAGTGGCCAAGTCAAACAAAATCTGGGTCACTTGAAAGAGATGTGACTTGTTATCACAAAGGAGAAGACGCGCCACCATTCCTAAATTAATTTATACCAGGTGAAAGAAAAGTTTGGGTTGGTAAATACATCTGTCGTAGCAATAAATACTTCTGTAATCTAGGGTAAGTTACCCAGTTAGATTAATGGTCATTAGCACAGAAGTATGATCCTCTTATTTAGATAATCTATTAAATACAGTTCCTATAAAAGTGAAGAACATTACAATCTCATTCAAAACAGATGCAGCGTTTATCGCTTGGGTTTCAAGACTAACATCTTAGAAGCCTGAAGGCAGTTAATCATTAAACAAAAACAAAAATGTTTTAAGAATTATTTTTCAGAATACACTAGTAGGGAAAAGAGAAAAATCAGTCAGATAAACATTTTGTTACACATTAAAAAGCAACAAGTTAGCACAAGTATTGAGATAAGAGGGAAATATGCAAATTAAGCTCTTTAAAGCTACCAATACACTCTCAGAGACACTGTTTACATTAGAAATCTAAGAAAAGCAGAAGGTAAAGCAGGAGATAAAGTATAGGAAATAATGGCCTCCTGGGGAGAACAAGTTAAGGAGAAACACAATGAAAATATATCACTCTAATGGCACCCAAGTTTCACCCACAAACCGGAAAGGTTAGTCAAAATCGAGGAAGGCAACTGTGAATCTTGGCACATACAAACCCAAGCCTTGAGCAAAAGGAAGAACGTGTGATAATAAAACACAAAACACAGCATCAAAACCAAGAAAATATAAGGCAATCTTTACCAAAAAGCCCAAATGATACCACATTTTTAAAAGCTGAACCGTGGGGAAATATGGAGGAGGATTTTTTAATTGAAGTATAAGAAACACAATCAATAAGGAAAAATACAAACATGGCAAAAATGTAGCACGGGTGTCCGAACTGGTATTGTGGATGGAAGTACTTAAGCTTATTTTAGAAAGATATTTGATATTTAAAGAAAAACACTGATAACCAGTTATCATCAATAATCTCTATGGCAATGATTTTTGCAATGATAGGTTAAATTAGGAATTTCCAAGATGTATATTTTAAGAGTTGCTTCAAACTGGTGATGCCTGACATGTTTCCCTGAAACCTGCTTGGTTTTCAAGTAGGAACAGTGCATTCTAGTATCACGCTGTGCAAATTTACAAATAGTAGCAAAATTTTTAGAAAATAGGAAAACTATAGTGGATTACAAAACAAAATTTATCCATGCAACTTAAGCTCAAGTGAAATATTAAAAAAAGAAAAAAAGGGAGTGAAAGTTGTTGGATAACACAGAACTTGAGCAGAGAAAAGAAGACTAAAAAGGGCTACTGAAAATGTCAATATTAAAACACAATGGAATAAGATATTGTAAATATGTTTATTCTATCATTTACACAAATAATATAAGACAAAAAGATCCTGATTGCCTTAGTCTCCTAATGACTTGGCCAATACTGACATAACTAATGGGAATTAAATAGTAATTTTAAAATTTGAATAGCACCTATTATCCAGGAATTACAAGCTAATTCTTAAACACAACCTAAGTGTGTAATAAGGATGGACATGGCCTTGGAAAATGATAAAATAAATGAGGATAGAGACATCTAATGATGACTTTATTATAAAGAATGCCGATATAGTACAATTATGTACATATTAATCACATATATATATACTAATTTTCCTTCAAGTACATTCTTTATTTCAAAACTATATAAGAAATGACACAAGGAAGTTTATGTCCTCCAAGTGGTACAGTACATTGATGGACTTATTTACTACATGGTATCTCCCTCTTTAGAATACTTGTTGTACCCTGAGCATTGGCCAGTGTAAACCCAGGTTAAAATAAAGAAGAAAAAAAGATAATTAGGAAAATACCACCTTCCTAGGCATATGTGAGGATAAACTATTATGTTGGAGGGGGAAAAACATCAATTTATTCTATACAGGCATCTTATATTTGGCAATAAAGATGCAAGCAAGTATAGAAAAAAAGTTAAAATAAACTTTATAAATCTAGCTATCAAAATGGAAAACCTCAGGAATATGAAATATTGCAAGTCAAATACATGAACTATTTAACATGTTAAACAGTTAAACAGTTAAAACAGAGTGTACCAAATTTTTATCACAGGAGAAGGCATTCAAACTGGCTACACAAAGGTAGCAGAGATAAAATATTGTAAAAGATACACACGATTTAAAAAAAAAAATAATGAAAGGACTACTGCATATTTCAGATGGCACCATATTAAGATAAATATGCAGGCAGATATCCGAAAGCATTAAAACACATTCAGAGTTCTGAATAGCACATACATTTGTAATAAACAGAGAAAGCATTTAGAATTTGAACGCTTTTAAGATATGGCAACTCCGCCAGTGACTGTGTTAGCAAAGCAATGCTTACCACCATAGCACTTTCTAAGGACATGTTTTGTTTTGTTTTTTGCATCTTTTTAAATTCAAATACAGTTGGCTATCTCTCTACACTCTTAGAGCAGCACAATTTACGTAGCATATTGCTCTTTTTATCGTGTCAACTCTTTGTTTTTTGGCTTTAGCTGCAGGTGGTGTTTTCCATATATGAATTTCTGGGAATATGGTCTGTGTTGGCCATATAAGGATGTCTATTTGAGCCATATGTTTTGCTGTCATGTGTCTCATTTTGTCTGTCTGGAATGTCAGGACTGATTTCCACATCGTTTCTTGAATGGACCAAATACAAATTTGTAAGAACAGAGAGGAAAAAGCTGGGGCTGGAACTCAAACAACTTTGTCAAAACATATATTGGAGAGGAAATGCAATATCCTGTAAACATTTGCACCCTTCTTCTCACATCTTATCTGTGACTGACATCATCACAACTGCACAATTTAGGAGAGAATCTACTTGATCAAGTTCAGAAGTTTGCAGTATATGCAGATGCATGAAGCTCAATCAAACAGACCCCACATCTTTGGAGGTCATGGCATGGCATATGTTAGCTGCCCCACTCTGAGAGCCCTGGGTCCAACCTTGAACTTGGGAAAGGGAAGGTAATTTGCTTGTTTAGTGAATAAATGGAACTCTGATTAGCTTTAAGCTAATCTGACTAATCGCACAAGAAGGAATGGCCCCCATTTCTCATAGCCTCTTGCATTGCTCCTTTGTAACAGTCATCACAGTCTTTTTTTTTTTTATTTATTTACTTGAGAGAGAGAGAGAGACAGAGATAGCTAGAGAGAGAAACGAGCTGGGAGGAGAAGGAGAAGCAGGCTCCCCGCTGAGCAGGGAGCCCGATGCGGGGCTCGATTGGGATCATGACCTGAGCTGAAGGCAGACGCTTAACGGACTGAGCCACCCAGGCGCCCGTCACAGTCTTAATCAATTAACAATTTGGCTAATTATTACCTTAATAAATGTTTCACATACTAGACTGTAAGCCCTATGAGAGCAGAAACTGTCTTGCTCACTGCCTGTTACCAGGAATTCATACACCATCCTTGCAATATTTACATTATGAATAAATAAATGTGAGCAAAAAGCTCATGGTGTCCCTTGCAACCAGCCTCCACTGCTAAATGCAATGATAATTCCTTTTAGAGTTTGCAGGAGTGAGGAGGCGGTAACCCCCGAGGAAAGGTGATTATAACATTTAAATTTGAATTCACTGAAATTAAATAAAATTTACAACTTAGTTCCTCAGTCATGATTCATATGTTCAATAGCCTCATGTGGCTAGTGGCCATTGTGTTGGACAATGTAGATTACAGAACACCTCCACCACTGCAGGAAGTTCTACTGGACAGCACTTATCTAGAGAACTTCTATAAAAGACAAGTAAATCCAGGACATAGCCAGGAAGAGTCTTAGAGGTGCTGAATGGCTTTCAGACATTCTAATGATGTCCAAATTGAAATCATTTTCCATTTTAGAATTAGCCCATAGATCTGTAAAGTTGCATGGAATGAGGCTTGTGTGCTGCCGCACACAAATTTAAGACAACTTTCTAGACATGTCTGTATTTGAAAGGGTCCTATTGTACATTTGGAATTACATGCATTTACCCCAAATGCTGCTTTCCATAAACATTTAAATAGCTCATAGGTGAAGTTAAAAACCACAGGGTCATTTCCCACCCTCATTCCCACCCCTGAATTAAATAAGAATAGTTGCCATTAGAAATGGCTCTTTTGGAAGCTTTAAAGTAGGTACCTACTCAAACGGGGGCGGGGGGGGGGGGGGGGGAGGGGAGGATGTTCCAGATACAAAACAAACAATGGTGTACTGCAGAAAACAATAGTAAAAGGCTTGAATATGTTTCAGGGGAGACAAAAGAGAAATGATAATGGACTCTAAATATGGGGCTTAAGGTTTTTGGTTTTTGTTTTTTCCCTAATAAGTGAGGTTTCAGTTATAGCCAGACTGATAGTGATCAAAAGTTATTTCCTGATTACTCTGGGGTGGATGTGAATACCCACTGGTAGTTTGTGATATGGTTTTAATAGACAAGGGTCATTATTAAAACTGAGCAAAGAGTTAGTTTGGGGAATGATGGATAAGGGAAATGAAGAGCCATTATAGACGGCTTCTAGAACTTGACTGGATACCTGGGTCTTTTACCCAGAAATAGTACCATTTTAGCAAAAATTTATTGAGCAAAATTTTTTAAAAGCTACCTTTCCTTCCACAGACGTCAGTATGGATCATAACCTTGACAAGGCACAATGGTAGTAAGTAATTCCATCAAAATTGGTATCTCTAACTAGACTCACATCCAAATTTGAGTAGGGACGGGAAGGAATCCGGTCATTGCTGTTGATCCTCCAGTGTTGATATCACTACCAAAGTACTTAACAGTTTCAGGCTGCCACATTTCCCCCCCATTGCTTCTGGAGTGACCTTCCTCCCCCTTCACACCTAGGAACCTACCTGGGCCATAGCCTTTAATATGTAGCTTGATGGCACCTCTTCTGTCTGAATCCTTCTCCAGCTTTTAGTTACTTCCTTTGATGTTCCGTCACACTACCTGTCCTTCAGTGGGACATTCTCTATCTACCTGTCTGTTCCTCTGAACTGCCAAGTCTGTACGTATTCTGAGGTTATACTCATGTCTGTGTTCCTAGAGTCTCCCACAGTGTCATCACAGGAGAAGGAATCCAAAAACTGTTCTTATGAGAGAGTGCTCATAAGAATCTTAGAAAGATTCTTGCAATCTTAGGAAGTAAAGCCAGGTGCCAGGATCAGAAGTTAGCTCAGTGGCTTCCCAAATTTGCTGCACATCGATGTGACCTGAGGAACTCCTTCAACAATCCAGATGTCCAGGCAGCACCCCACTGCAAAAAATCAGAATGGCCGAGAATGGGAGCCAGGCATTTAGTTGTTAGAGCTCCCCAAGGTGATGCCCATGTACAGCCAGGTTTGGCATCTACTGGGTAAGTTCATGTTTTGGAGATAGGAAGTCAAATATACCTGCCAGGACATCTTCAAAGTGAGCTTTTTAACCCAAACCTGGAGTCACTTGGAAAACTTAAGGCTGTTCTAGGAACCAGCACTTGCCCCCAATTTAAGGAATGTATGTGCAGGCAAGCCACTTGTTTCAAACAAACAACAACAACAAAAAAAAGGTGGGAGCAAGCTATTAGATCATTGATTTGGTGAAACAGGGATGGTGTGTAAGGAACCACGATAAATTAGCATTTGGGCACTTGCTTGAGATTTACTGAGGTGCCAGAAATCCTGTGCCAGTATATGATTTATCATTACAGACATAAGTGACTAACCACAAAATTACACATGGAAGTAAAACTCTAAAACCAGTCTATTATTTACTGGAGCCAGAACCATACTGGTTTCCTGTAAGTCTTTTTTCAACATAGATGAGCATGAATTTTTCTCCCAGAAAACTTCAACCTTGAGTAGGTTTCCTCTTGAACAGTTGAAAAAAACTGTTCAACTTATTTCCAGGCTAAGTCCTGCACTTAAGCAGAACTGAAGTATTCACATCGTCCGTGCCAAGGAGCCAATCAATGGCAGGGCGTCATAGCCCCCGCAGCTGTGCCATACTCTTGGGAAGCTCAGGGGATTTTAATTCCAATGAAGTCAAACCTTTGACTTTCCAATCAAACTTTAGCCGAGACATATCCACCAAATCTTCTTAGTGATGTGAATAGTATTGCTAATCTTTCTTGGCTTGATTGGAGGGAGGAACATATTGCGGTTACAATAGACCTGAATGTTTGTCCAGATCATTTCTGGGGAGTATCATCCAAAGGCCGCACCTGATATTGTATTGCCATCCCCATCGCCACAAGGCACTGGACAGGGGTTGTCCATCAGGAAAGAAAGCCACCACCGGAAACAACTGCATCACACCCGGACAATGATTAAATGCCACTATAATGCTTGAAATGTGTTGCAGCCAAGGAGAAGTTGAATAGAAAAACTAAAGTACGTTCTATTTGGGATGATGGAAAAGATCTGGAAGCAGACTGTGGGGATGGCTGCACAACAGTGTGGATGTAATTAACGCCACTGAATCGTACACTTAAAAATTGTCAAATGGAACATTTTATGTTATGTATCTTTTACTCCAACAAAATAACTAAAAACAAAACAAAACAAAAACTAAAGGAAAACCATCTTTCATATATTCCTAAAATTGGCAGATATATATATATATATATATATATATATTATCATGAAAATATCATGCCAAGCAAAAAAACAATGAGCTACAACATACCGAACAAACCTCTCCTCACCGCCAACCTTCCATTGCTTTGTCCTTACCCGCCAACAGCCACAGTCCAGTCTATGCTAGATAATTAATTCACATGATGAATACCTGACCCAAGGATAATTAACATGGATTGGTAATTAGAGACCAAGATCCCACCCAAAGTAGGTAATTTGATGGTCCTCTGATGCAAGAAAACGGTTCTCTTTTCAGATTTTATTCTATTCCATGGCATGTTAGCAAAAGCAGAGAAAGAAACATAGACAAAAACAGACAAATAAGAGAGCTGTAAGTACAAAAACTCTTTTTTGGATGTTTTTGAATGAGTAAAAATTACCTATACTCATAAAATAGTAGACCCTCCCAATTAAACAGCATGTAAGAGTGTCAAACACTTGCACACAGGGGAGCCACAGATGTGCACCAACGGTACAAATGTAGTCAGTGTAATAATTTCTAAATTGTCTCTGGATAAGAACAGAAAGATATAAGGAAATTTTTAAAATAAACAAATAGAACTTTTTGGTTATAAAGGGCCCAAATGGCTTTCAAATTTAATTTTATCAGTCACTTTTTAGTGACAGTAATAGGATTATTTATCTCTACATGCAATAATATCTAATACCATCTTTTTCCATAAAATATTGTCCTATATTCTGTTTTCCTATCATCTATTCTTACTGATTTTATATTAGGGACTTTTAAAATAATAATGGAATTTTCAATGTATTGGAAATTCATGTATAAATTAGGTCTCACTGACTTCATACCTACCCATATGTATTTTTCTGATGGATGCATGACTAAGGAATATGAATAGTGAAGCCAAATTAAAATTGCATATTTATTATATATAAGATCATAAATAAAATACTAAAAAATAGCTGCACAGTACAGCTGTTGCTAGAGCATATCCAGTTACCTATTTTGTAGTTGCCTCTTTCTTAACTTGTGTGTTTATTGTGGGATTTAATTCATTAGATAACTAACATGGACTATAAATATACATGCAAATTTCCAGCTGATATGAAGCAAAAAGTTGATAAATAATGCTACAGTGTAACTTTAAAAACAGAACTAGTGAGCCTTGAGGCTATTTTTTAATCATTTATTTTTATTTACTCTGTAAAGACTATTTTCATTTGTATTGTTTTTTATATATATAAATACACTTGGGAGAGAAACAAACAGCATGTTTATGAAAAATTTTGATGGGGACCAGCTTGTAACTGTTTTGAGACTGTATTGCTTTAAAGATGGACAATACCCACTATTCTATTATTTCTACAACTGAAAAAAACACCACAGATTCACATTATACTTAATGAAAATTAAACTCATCTCTCCATAGAAATAACAAGGCTCTCAAAAATAACTTTTTAGTTCACTTTGCACAAAGGGGTTTTGTCACTAAGAATTTACAATACTGCAAGCAAAGGCATCTTCATGGCTGGCATATACCACAGTTTAGGATATAAACCAAATCTTGGGGAATTCTCAATAGGTTTGGGAAATCCAATTGTTTGGCCAACATCCAAGTATGAATAAACGTGTATCTAACATACATTTAGCATAACATTATACATGTTCACAGATAACATTTGTTCACCATAGAAGAGAATACTACCCACTTTAACACTAGTCTACCACAGTTTCCATCAGAAATTCTTTCAAACCCAGAGTTAGTGTAACACCTCTATTATTAAGCAACTCCTACAAAAGAAGAAAAATGACAGTGGAAAGAGTAGTGGAGAAAAGGCAAGGAACCGAGATTTGGGTCTTGCTTCTTCCTTTTTACCAGCCCGCTGAGTGACCCTTTGTAAGTCAAGCAGAATCAGGTTCTGTATCTATAAAGTGATGGAAAAGAATCTGATCATCTTTAAGACCACATAAAAAACAAGTGTAATTAAAAAAAATGAAGTTCACTTAAAGAGAACATAAAGATATAAGGAAATTTCTCACATGCTACATTAGATATTTATCTCTATATAAGAGACAGGTGTCAAACAAACAAATAAGGAAAAAAAAACCCACTAAGGCAAAGAGAAACTTTAACTCACCAGATTCCATCTGTTACATTTGAATTCATGCATAATTGATTATCCATGACTGGTAAGTTCTTTTCTCACTAGCCGACCACAGTTTTCTAAACATTAAGTATTAAATCACTACTAAAGTAGACTACACTTTAGAAACAGCAAGGGCAGAATAAGAATATTTTAAATGAAAAATTACATGCCGGTTAATAATAATACAGCTGACCTATGTTTAAGGGAGAGAAATTTTAATCATGTGCACATTAAATATTAATAGCCTATTCTGTTATTGTTATAATAAGGTTAAGTAGGCTTCTCCATGCTTAAGGAAAGAGGGAGAAGTAGGAATGAATGCATAATGGTGCAAAAAGATACAGAGACGGGAGGCAGACATAAGGAAAATGTGTCAACAATAAACAAGAGGAAATGAGAAAGAAGGAAAAGATGAAGGTGGGAACTAATCTCTATGTGTCATTATGATTGCCAGAGTACTGGCAAAGAAGCAGCATCCTTTTATTTCAATTTTAATCATTTCTGAATTTTAATACCCGGCTCCTTTTGTAATTCTCCTGGCATTCCCCATATGCCTCCATCCCAGCCAAAACACCAGCGTAAATTAAATGGCAGGCAACCACACCACTGATGTAGCCTCCCCAAAGAACCTACCAGGTGACCAAAAGCAAAAAAAGGTATGTCTACCTTACATCCCTGAGGACCTCTAACCAATTAACTGGCTGAATGTTCCCTACTTTCTTTAATTTTGAAAAGAAGGACAGTAGTTAGGTAATCTACAGATAGAGAATCATTAAAAAAAATAAAGCAAGCCAGTAGTAATACAATAATCAGTGACCATCAGGGCCTGGAAAAATGAGTTTGCTCTCACTGGCACTAAGGAGCATCACATGATTATTTAATTACAGCTCTAATTTTTGTCTCGTGGATGGCAACATATCAACAATTAATAGGGCAAATAGAGGAGACTGTTTTTAAAGAGACAGAATGTGCATGATAATGTAATAGGTCACACAGCAGTGTACCGCTTGAGGAACACTTCCTTTTGTGGAACTAAATAGGGCTGTCTTGCGAATAGCTCCATACAGGTCTCAAAAAGAAAATAAATTTAAAAAGCAAGAGTGTTTTTTAAATAACTTTCACCGAACTTTTCAGAATGTTTTAGATGCATTCCTACGGCAACTCTAGCGTCAATTTTAAGGAATGGCGTGAAATCTCTGTTAATACAAGTACTCTAAATCTTAAAATATTTTTTCAACAATGTATATAGCTAAATGAAAAACTTCTTTTTAAGCAATGATCATGACAAATATTGATTCAGTGGGATCCAGAAAAAAAAAAAAATCATCATTTTAGTAAAGAACAGGTAGAGGTCAATCAGCCATGGGCCACTAGTCCGTAGTATTTTTGGTTCTATGATATCAGGAAGACCATGACATGGGTGACCTAACTGCAAGGACCTTAGGGGAGGCTCTCTGCTGACTCCAGTACAGTCTGTTACTACACCAAACACCAAAGGACCACGAACCTAAACTGAGATTCTTCACCTAATCCTGAAGGTCAGAGACAATGAGGATAGAGCAGACCCTGGTGCTATTGTCAAAAAATGACAGAGCACATAGTTAAAGAAGAAAAACATTCAATTATCCAGAAAACCGGGACATGTGTAGATTAAGTGTCCAGATATCCCCAGCAAAAAGAGGAAATTAGAGAAAAAAGTCTCTTTTCCCATTAAATCATTCTCAGCACAAGCTAAATTTACTATTTTATTATTAGTTTAGCAAATCTTTAATGAGTGCTCACTATGCAAGGCAAAGGCTGCTAACTGTGGAGTTTCTCCTATTTAATAGAACACAACAGACATGTAGCTTACACTGAATTTTTTTGTAGTCTTTTAATACCTTGTAGAAATAAATAACAGCAGCACCTAAAAATTCATAAAGTGGAAATATTAGCGGACTTTAAAATGCTATATAGTATAAGTTTACAAGGTCTACATATCCAAACTAACCAGAGGAATTCAAATAGTTAACCAATTTAGTAGCATTGTCTAAGTAAGGCTAAGTCCAGCTTTAAACTCTAGTTCCATGCACCTTTGTTCTGCCATGCCAGAAGCCAAAGCAAAACCAAGGGTTGAAGTTTGGAAAAGGAAATAGACTTAGAACTACCTCTGTGATCAAGTGCTCAAATGTATCTTAAATATCAGGTTATAGAGAATTGTAAGAAAACATAACTTGGCTACAAAAACGGTGACTAAAATCATTCTACAAAAAGAAGTATGAAGAGGTGCTAAATCAACTCAATAAGCTTTTAATGGCTTATGTTGGCCAAAGTCATCCGAATATAAGAAAATGTAGGCGTCTCAAAATACAATGTGGGAAAGCTAAAACTGCTGAGGGGCAACAATTTCTAATGCTGCTGGCAAAAGTGACCAAGTCAATAACAGTTACAAAGAAAGGAGAATAGAAAAAAGAAAAAAAAAAAAGAAGAAAATTGTATATCCCGTGAAAAGTTTTAAAATTAAGTTGTAGTAGAAAACATTTTGATGATTCTGGACCAAAAATCTGACTCTATACATTCTAAAAGAATATTTTTAAAAGAGTCTAGCAAGTAGCAGCTTGTATGTAAGAGTATACATCATTCTTTTTTAACATGACTGTTAATATACAGTTAACATGTCTCAGAAAAGGCTGTAATTAACTGTCTACTGCTCTAATAACACTAATAAGCATACAGTATTATTAAAATACAATGACTCCATACAAAGTAAGGCTGTCATTTTTTTTTAACTTTTAAGATAATGTTCTAAATTGTTTTTGAGTCCTCTTAAACCACCCAAAAGAGAGCCCACCTCTAAGAATTTTTTTTTTAAAGAATAGTTATTAAAATATTGTTCTTTCCGTCCACAGCCTGGAGAAATCTGTCTAACATTAAACAGGACATCCAGGTATCATTTCAGTTGGTGAAAATACAACGGAAAAACACCTGGATTATTTTTATCAATTCTATACATTCTTTTAAAATTTACAACTGAAAGCAGGAATTTAGTTCATTCCCTGATTAAAAAAAAAAATTATCAGTGAATGGGGAGAGGTTTGCTATATCAAGAATCACATAGCCCTGTTGTTAATCTCCAGTGATTTCCATCGTCTGGTTCACTGGAACAGGAAAACTCAATTGCATTCAACATCAAACAGCTAATTATGGATACGCTATATTCAAGACAATCTCCATTTCAAAAGATATCTGCATATACTAGGTTCTATTTTATTTATAGTAATTATCACAATAAAATATTTATAACATAAAACCTCTTTTGCCTTAAAGTCCTTAACATTATAAACATTAAAAGGCCAAATTGTCATTTACATGCTCTTAACGGCACATCTGAAACCATTGAGTAAGACTAGAAAGGAACCTCCAGCAATCAACTCCACTATATGCCTGGCTTCCTGGAAAACAGCATCTAAAGAATTCCCTCTCACACAGATTACCACCTTTTCTTTAAATATCTCAAGGAAAGAGGGTCTAATAGTTTCCCCTGGGACTGCCTACCATATTTCACCACCCAAAGAAGAATGCCCACTGAAGAATTTTTGTTGGTATCTGGTCCCAAATCATCTCCAGCTGAGAAAAAGCAACATCCCAACACAGAGATCTCCCCGGGAAACTCAATGCCTGTCTCTCATCCCTGTGGCTGTAGCCCTGATTCTCCATATGAAACTGAGAGGAACTTTTTTGGCACTTACCCTCCAAATATCAGAGGCTGCTCTCCAAATCTAGCCCTATAGGAGAGCTCTCAAAAAGTAGTCTTTGATGAGGTGACAATGACGAAGTTCTCTCTGGCACTGCTAGCAAGGCAGAAGCATCCCAAATGAGGTGTTACCAGTTGCCTGTGAAGCAGCTGGACCATTACTGCAGTTCTGAGGGTGCGTCACAAATCAGGTCATAGCTCTGGGTAGAGTCCACCCACTTCACCCGGTACAACGCCCTCCACTTCCTGCACACCTGGGGGGAAGGGGTACAGAGGAGGGGGGCCTGTGCAGGTCCACAGACATTCTAGTAAAGGCACAACCAGGTGCAGCCTGACATCTGCTTCTTCTGCAAGCATTTCAGCTTCATTTGGGGGACCTGCACCCTGAGGTACTCAAAAATTTGTGCAACAATAAGCGGCTCTAAAATGAGTGATGAGTGTAATAAAATATTGCACAGTTAAATGTTTTATCCAGCAAGATCTTTCCTCCACTGGAAACTGAACCAACTCTTAATTTTTGATTACAAGATACTTCACTACCAAATGTCAAATAACTGGACTGAATAAATTTCAGCAGAACCTAGGGACATAAATGCTGGGGTACCAGTTAACTAATTTTTATCTCTCATAACTAAACTAGATCATCACATAAACTGAATTACATCCTTGAAAGTCCATTGAAAGAGGTGATTAGAATTTCTATTATGAACCTTCAGACAGCAACAACTGTGGAAGTGATACAGAATAACTTGAAAGAATAAAAATAGGCCAATATGCTGGAGAAATGCTCTGCTACTAAATCTCACCCTGAATATATATACACACAATCTGTATCTATTTACTCTGAAATGAAATATCTGATCTTAAAAAAAGACTTTAAAAAAATAAACAGCAAAAGGTACAGTTGGCATAAGTTCAAAAGTACTAAATAATGTGTGTTAATGTGTTGATCACACTCTATGAAGACATCAAGTTTAAATAGACTTACCATTGAGAATAGCACTCAGGAACGATATATAAATTACCATAGTAGACACTTTTTCTTTGATATAGTGAAGAAGAATCTTGTGTAACAGATTTGATTTATATGCTGTATTAAGACCACATTCTGCTCTGATGTCAATGGAATATGTGATTAGTGATTGACAACTGTGTGTAGATGATGGTGTAAGAGCTACTTATAGAATGTAAGTGAAAATAAGCGTTTTCTCAAGTTAATCCTAAGTTTTAGAATTCAACTTTGACAGTATTTTGATGTTTCCAGGGGTCCTGGAAAAGAAGGGACTTTTAATTTAAAAAGAAAACAATAAATGCATTTAGTATTATTCTTATAAGAAAGTTGAAAAATCTCTTATCTTAAGGTTGGCAGATTAACAAGGAGACAGAGGGGATGAGAATATTTTCAGAGGAAAGCTAACAGTATCAATCAATCAATTGATCGATCGATGAGTCCCACTTCGTACTCATGTTAGCAGATCTCCATTAACAACTGAAACATTCCATCTAAGACTTGAAGGTACCACCCTTTATCAAAGTTATTCCCTAAGTAATAAGATAATTTAAGTAATCTATTTGGAACTTTGCAGAAAGTTAATTTAGCAAACACACACTTCGATGTGTTTGAACCTATTTGTCCTGAGGTGAGGCTCTAAGATGACTATTTTAAGTGGCATGCAGCCTCTTTGGGGGTTTTGGTGTTACAGTGGAGGAATGTATAGAAAAAGTGCATAGCATTTCTTTCGACTGGTTCTCACACGACAGAAATAAGATGATATTACTCTTCTTTAAAGTTTTGCCATTGGTAAATGGTAAGAAAAACTCCTCTCGACCCCTACCCCCAACCAGGAAGAGTGTGAAGCCCTGGGTTATAGTACAGGTAGATATTAAAATGGAGACAGAGCCGTTATTTAGTGGTGACAGGAATATAAATACGTGCACTAACCTATAAACTGGTATTTACTTCAGGAAGGTAAGTAATATTTTTCCTCTGATTGCTGCGCTGTCAGTTTAATGCAGCGTAAATAAACAGTAGGTGCCTGCTAGCTCGAAGTAGGAAGTGTTCATTCCACACGAGGAACAGATTACTGAAGCCTGATGCTCATCATGCTGAAACATAACTTTCATTTTACCAGAAAATACACCCTACCGTGGATGATTTTTCGTGCCTGATCTATTAATTAACTTAACTCTGTTCTGTCAAAATGTAAACCAATTTGTTAAAATCATCCCAGAGTTTTGGAGTTTGAAAACCAAATCAATTTGAAAAGCAAGAGTAATGACTATTCTATAATCTGATCACAAATGCTAAAAATGAATACTAAATATAATAAGCATAAACTATACAAAACTAAAACAAAGTACATATTTAAATATAGAATTTAATAATCTGAGTTACCAAATTTACTCAAAAATCTTCCTCCTTTGCCAATTAAAAGCAACTGGCACCTTTAATATTTTCACAACCTTGTGCTACTTAGGTCCGTTCAATATGTATGCTTATTCTGCTGTCTGAAATATCTAAAAGTAAACCATTCATAAAAATCAAATCACACTCTCTAATTCTAATAGAAATATTACTGAACTCTCCTGAGAGAAGTAGCAAGTTTGAAGATCAAATGATGATACCCTTCCTAACAGCATTCATGTAAAATGTGGGTTTCTTCCCATTTCCTATATACCACAAAGCTCTGACGGTATATAGTGCAACTAATTTTTTCCTTATACACAAGTATTTAGCAAAATCTTTCATGGCATTATTTAAAATGGGAACTCATCTAAAAAAGACAGAAGGCAATTTGGGGAGGTTTCTATTTAAAATGTGGACAAATTCTGATAATTTAACAGTGGACTGCAAAGGAAAAAGAGGGGCTTAAAAAATAATATTTTTGCATTCGATAACATGTCTAGACATGGTCTGAAGATTGAGTCAGTCATATGCATTTATTTTATATACTTCATCAATCCCAAGTACTAATATAAGAGTCATGCAAGACAACACGTTTTGGAAGAAATGATTTGTTTGTGTAAAGGGCATATCAATGTATAGCCCTCTTGGAAATTTACAGAGGAGATGAAAAACCACTAGAGTGCTTTATAGAGTCCCTGCTGTATATCCATGTTGTGTTTAGCTTAATAGTGTTTGTAACCAAAAGATTTTTGCAATAATGAGGAACAGGTGCCTGTCACCTGACCTTTTAGGCCTAATTTACAATCCACAACCTGTCACATGAAAAAATAATTGAAAACCTCCTTCAGATATTTCAGTCTTTGCTAATTTAATGTAGTCTTTCTTAACCATCACTCAGCATACCATAGCTTATTCAGTCACAAGTTCATATAGCTGGCGACAGACTTGGCTGCAGAAATAAACCAATACTCATTTTGTTGTTGTTCTTGTTTAAGATGCTGGGAGACAAAAGAACTACTTTTGTAGATTATCAACCAAAGAATATATTAATTTATTACAACAACTAAACAAAAGGCATTCCTTGTGAATACTTTTACATACAAAGAACTATTATTTATTACATATTTCAGCTTGTGGGAAAATGAGGAATGCATTGATTCTGGAAATAACTATTCAGACTTTTGGAAGTTCTTTATGTCTTCTTTCTCTATCTCTTTTTTTCCCCCTTCTCCCCCTTGCTCTCCCCACCCCCACCCCACACACATTTTAAGGCACCAGTTACTTTAGGAGGGAAATCCCTACCTATTCTTTTTTCATCCATCTTTTGTATTCATTATTTAGAAAGGAATACAAAATTGAGCAGTGATTTTTGTTTCTCTTGTATAATCTTGCTACACGTAGCCATACTTAAATTTAACAATGCTTTGTATTTTATAGCTACTGTTTACATGTTATGTATTAGATATGACTGAACAACTCTACATTTAAAATATTGTTTCCATTAGAAAAACTATGAAGTAGTAAGTGTCAAATGGAGATGAAGAATAAACATGCCTGGTGTATTTATAAAATGCAGAGTCACTTAAAATGTGCACAAATAGGATACATATTTTGCTACTGTTACATTTTACATAGTATACACATGGTCTAAAGTGTATTTAATAATGTGCCTAACCAAGTTAATTAAAGTATTTATGTCTGGTGACTGTGTTAAACACTTGGAGAGGTAGTGAAAGATACAGCCAGTTACTTCTGCTAACTAAAGTTGAAATTATGCACTTATTATAACCTTTTCTAACAATGTGAGAAAAACAGAGTAAATATATTAAATTTGTTTCACAACAGATGCTTAGGTTGTTAATATTTAAGATGCCTATTCATGCTATTCCTGTCTGCACATTTGTCAAAAATGTAAGCTTGAATGCTAATGTTTGCCAGCAGACTGGAGCAGCCAGTATATGAATGTACTACTGTTCTACTAAAATAATATGCAATAGAAATAAAGGACTGCTGCTAAATCATAGCATTAGTACCCACAGCAGATTAAAGGTTCTTAGAGCGAACACCTCAACCTTGGCTTTTTCCAGGCTTAAAGTACAGTTTTTGTTGTTGTTGTTGTTTGTTTTTGCAGCTACGTTTTACTATAGAATAAATCTTACAGTCCTGACACCTCAGAAAAATCCACTTCAGATAGGGTGTAAATTTCAATAAAGTTTCAACTGCACGAGTTACTTCCTCAGTAGCACAAACACTGTAGATTTTAGGGACTGCTTAGGACAAAACCTGACACCGACCAGTCGCCTTTCACTCATTTCTTACCCCTCCTCTGTCTTCTTGGAAAAGTCAGGTCCCCTGGCCTCCAAGGATGCAAGCAGGGAACCCCAGCCAGTCCGGGTAGAATGGTTTTCTCCTGAGAACAGGACGTCTTTCTGTTTCCCCCGTCTCTTATACAACCGTGTAGAGTCCAAGTCTTACAACATTTGCCTGGAAATCTGGAATGCCGCGAAGGAAAGTTCGCCGAGGACCGGCGCAGAGGTCAAAGTTGCCAACCAGGGCACTTTGAGAGGCGATCCTGTGGTTGACACTAGTAAGATTTGCAACGCCCCAGTGGAGGTCCGGGCCAAGACCTCCAGAAAGAGTCCCTAAGCCCCTCTCCGTCTTCTGGGGTCATCCCAAGAGTCCTGCTCAGTGCACTTGCCCGGTACACGCGTGTCACTCCCCGTACCTGCCACCTGCCTGCTTTGTGCCTCTCTTATCGTGGTTGCCCAAACCCACGCTCCGCCGCCCCGGGAGCCTCCGCAGAGAAGCGCTCCGAGAAGGCCGCCACGCTAGGGTCCCGCAGGAGGGAGACACGGTGCGGACCCCGAGGCCGCACCTGTGATGTCTCGGTCCTGCTAGGAGAGCAGCACCTCTTCCTGCCTCCAGTCCTACTCCAAACCCACATTCACTCCAGGAGCCCCTTCAGGGCCGACCTCACTACCGCCAGCAAGGGCTCGAGATGCGGAGTGCCGCGGCTTTCAAATCCCGGCTCCAACTTGAGCGCCTGGGCGCCCGAGTGTTCCCGGGATGGAGAAGTTGCCACTAACTTCCTAGGCCCCTCTCCGCCGCCGCTCCCAACCAGCCGCGCGGGCGGGGGGCGGAGGAAGGAGGAGATGGACCGGGGAAGGATGCTGAGCTTACTTGCGATCCGGCGGGGAACGTTTCCACTCCCCCAGCCTACTCCGCCGGGCACCTTTCTGCCAGCCCAGCTCCGGGGCGCACAGAGAGGCTTTCTTTCCCTTTTCCCGTTTGCTTCCTTCGGTCTTTTCGGTTCCCCTTTTCTCTTCCAAGAGGGGTCATACTGATGACCTGAAGGAGTTTGTTCAGCCAGGGTCTGTCAGGCAGGTGTGTTAGGGTGCCCACACCCTGAGAGAGAATGAATGGCATCTCCAAGTCCCCCATCCCGTGTGCTCTCCCACGCTCGACCGGCCCACCCCTCCCGGGTTCGGCTGAGCACGAAAGAAGGGGCTCGGAAGACCCTTGCCGCCGGACCGCCACGAGAGGGGAGCCGCGCCGCCCCAACAAGGGGCGCCGTGGGTGGGTGCTACAGAGAAGTTTGGATCGATTCCGAAAAAAGAGAGAGAGAGAGATGAAAGAGCAAGAATGGGGGGGGAAAGAGAGGCAAAGGAGCAGAACTCACTCAGGCATGGGCGTTGGGGGCGGCGGTGGCTGTCGAGTGCGGGCCCGCGACCAGGAACAGCTCCCCGGGCTGGCGCGCCGGCGTCGGACTTCCGAGGCGGCGGCTTCTGCCTCTTGTGCTGCCGCCGCCGGAGCTGCGGCTGCCGCGGAAGTTAATTGCAACTTGACTTCAAGTTGTCTTCTTTCCCCATCCGAAGTGGGCGTTTAAAGGGGAGAGCGAGGCGAGGAGCGAGCTAGCGAGCGCGCGGGGCCGAGCGAAGGAAGGGGGGGGAGGGAGGGGATGTTAACGGGGGGGGAGGGGGAGGGGGCGGCGGCGGGGGCGGGAGGGGGAAGGGGCCGGCGGGAGCTGCTCTCGGCTCGGCGGTCGCCGCGCCCGCAGTCTGGAGGCGCACCGGAGCGGCCGGGGCGCCCCCCGCGGGAGCCCGCAGCTCCCCGGGGCGCGCATCCAGCCGCGGCTCCTTCGGCCCGGCACGCTGCGCCCGGGGGCTCGGCGGACCCCGCGTCGCCGCCGCTCCGAGCTTGTGCGACGCGGGCTGGCCGGCGGGGCGGCGAGGGCCCGGCCCGCCTCCCCAGCGCCCGCCCCGGCTTCTCCCCCTGGCGGTGGAGCCTCGGCGGCCGCCGGCTATACTAAACGCGCTGGAGCCCGAGCCGAGCCGAGCCCGAGCCGCTGCCGCCGCCGCCGCCGCCGCCGCCGCCGCCGCCGCCGCGCGCCGCTCCCAGGCTCCCTCCCAGCGCGCCGGCCGGGGTGTGGGGGGCGGCGGGCCGGAGGGACGAGGGCGGGCGAGAGGCGCGCGCTGGGATTGGCGCCGAAGACCGGACCCTCAGCCGCTAGGGGTAAGTGTGGGCGCCTGGGAGTACGCCACGGGGTGCGCGGCGCGGTTCTCGACGCCCGCCAACCCTGCCCCCTCACCTCTCCCGGGCCCCCACCACGCGCACCCCTCCTCTTGCCGCCTGCGGCTTCCTCTTGTTGTTCGTTGTTTGGCTGGGTTTTTTTTTTGAGGGGGGTTGAGAAGCCGGCGATTGTAGTGTGTGTGCCAGCGGAGGAGGAAGTCAGGTGAGAGGGCCCTACGCACCCCCCCGAAACCCAGCCCGCGTGGGGTGTATCGCTCCCCACTAGGGGCATGTGGGCCAGTTTTTTTCTCTAGTCAATGTTCGGTCGAGACGATCTCTCCTAGGGGGCCTCCTTCCCTTACAGCCAGCTCTGTCCATCTCCCTCCATCCTACCCTCGCCCCTCTCAGCACCCATCCACGAGTGCTGCACCCCAACTGAGGAGCACGTGGTGGAAGGAGAAGGAGGGGGACCCCCTTGCAGACCCCCACCCCGCGCCCCTGCCCATTTGTTTAATATGTATCCTCCCGTCGGCAGCTGTACTTCTTTAAAATCCACTGGGAGAAGACCCTGAACTGAGGTCCAATTTCTCCAAAAAGCTGGAAGCAAAGGGGGCAAGTGATGAGAATTTAATGACAGGGGGTGGTGGAGGAGAGGGGCAAGGGAACCTTCCCAGAAGGTGAATGAAACTCCAAAAACCTCTGCAACAGCAGAGTGACTTGGAGGTTCAGGACCCCAGGCTAAGGAGAAATGAGAACTCCATCAACTTTGCCCCTCTCCTCCTGCCATCCTCCACCCCCACCCCCACCCCGCTGCTAGGAAGCTAACAGGTCTTTTGTTTTGTGTCGTGTCGTCTTGGGGAAATTTGCATTGAGTATGACAACAGAAAATTACTACTGTTTACTCAAAGTTAAGGGGATTGCAGAAAGGAAAAACAGTCTACTTTTTTCTTCGTGTGTGTGTGTGTGTGTGTGTGTGTGTAGTTGTTAGGTTCATAGCTTGAACTGCAAAACGTCAGTTTGTAACAATAAGGACTGTAGAGCCGCCTCGGTGTATTTTTAGAAGCTGCACTTTCTTGAGTTCCTTTCACACAAGGCTTGCTCTCTCATTAAGTCCCCATACATAATTGTATTTAGAGAGAAGGAAACTATGGAAGCAGGAGGGAGATTGCTAAGATCTCCATCCCGCCAGCGCCGAGCACTGTTTGCAGTGAAGTTCCTGGAAAGTGACTGTGGGCTGAGAATTCAGTTTTTCCTAAAAGCTCTGTTAGGTCCTCTTCTGTCAGATGTCTATGAATAAAGCACGCCGGGAAAATCCTCATATTCGTGCAGTCTTATTTTATCTTTTACACAGTGGTTGATTCTACTTTCAAGTCCTGGTAACAGCACATCAACTGTGCTGTATTTTTGTGTGGTTTTTCTAAATAAAGGAGGATAGCGCATGTATTCATGCTGCTTTCTGATATGCCAGTTCTTTCCTATCAGTGATATTGGATTCATTGGAATGTCCATCCTTTTCAGTTGATTGTCATTTTATGCGAAGGCAACAATTCCAAAGACATAAGAATATAAAAAGTTTATGAATTAGTGTTATTTTAGAGAATTAACCTTGTTTCTAAGATGCAAGTGCCCACCTCAACTCCTGGTTCTGTAAAGCAAAGGAAAAAGGTATAAATGCCATGGGCAAAAACAAAACACAAGTTTTCCCTCCCGGACCACTTTCTGCATACATAGGACCCAAGAGACACCAAATCTCCTGCCTTAATTTACCAAAATGCTGAATTGCCTAACTAGTACCAATATCTCCATCTGGGAATGACATCATTTTTGGAATGGAAAGAATAAATTCTCAGTCTTTAATTACTCCTTATTAGCAATTTCTTATACCAGGCAGCTGATTCTCCAATTCTGAAAGGCTGAAGTGAAGCTTAACAGAAATTGAAATACAAAAAAAAAAAAAAAAAAGATTGATTTTTTTTTCCTTTACACACTCTTACATACTCATTTATTTCCCAAAGTTATCAGCTAAGTCCCCCGAATCTAAAGTGTGATATGCTCCCCTGAATTAAACCAAAGGAACATTTTGCCCTGACCTTTTGAATTTGCTTTTTTCCCCCTAAATAGTCTTGAACAGAGAGCTCACAGGCTCTATTATAATACAGAATTATGTAATGATGCGTACAGTGCATTAAGTAACATAACTTGATAAACTCTTTTGTAAACCTTGCCCCCTGGCACATAGTAGGAATACATTAAATACTTACTGAATTAAGATGTTAATGAAATATTGTAATTGGCCACAAATTCAATAGTACTAGGATAAGCCTTTTTTTTTCCCAAAAGAAAAAGGTATTTTGTTTGGAAGTTATTAGGGTAATATATTTCTGCTCCTAGATTTTTTTTTAACAAGTCCAAATCTAATTTAAATGGTTGAAAGACAAGTAAATATGAAACATATCAAATGGTCAATAATAATAACTAGTGTCAAAAGCTGATTATTTTCTTAGGACAATAGACAACAAATACTGCCTACTAAATAGTGTGAGAAAGATGCAAAGGAAGGATAAAACAGTACTGGCCTTCAAGGAATTTGTTTGGTGGCAAGATGACATCAAAATGTGAAAAGACAACTCAATGGATCCGTAAATGGATGAAATCAAAAGAATATTTGAGAAAATAGATTTTTTCTTTTTTAGATCAGAGGAAATAGACATCCTGAAGTTCCTGGTTGGAATGTATTTTTGAAGTTAATTTGTCAAGTCAAACCTTTAGGGGCTATCAAGGCAAACACCTTGAGTGAAGGGGAACTTACCACTTACCTACATAAAGGCAGAGATTTTATCTACAGAATAGTTACCACAGGGTAAAGTTCAATGTATATTGTGTGTATAAATGAGGAATATCCTAAGTAGTTCATTCCATCTTTGTATACTTTATTACATTTTTTTAATTGAACAAAATTGACGCAGACTTTCCTAAAACTTTCAACCCTAAAACTCCTAAATCCTATAAACCCTAAAACTTCCAACCATTAGTCTTAGTTCTGCCAAACAGAGCAAATCTGTTGTATTAGTCAGGAGAGGCTATCTTATGCCAGAATAACGAACAATTCCAATGTTTAGTGATCTACAATGACAAAAGTTGTTTTCTTGGTCGTGCTGAGTCCATTGCAAGTCAGCTGCTCTGTTCCATGTCTCCTCATTCAGGGTCCCAGGCTGATAGAACAGTTGCCATCTTGAACGTTTCATGTTGTTATGGGAAAAATAAAGATCATTCAGAGGGTGTCAGGTTGGCATTTAAATTCTATGACCAGAAGTGACACACATCATTTGCGCTCGCAACTAATTGGCCAGTACTAGTTGCACGGCTCCGTAGAATCATCACAATGAACCCAGATAATGCAGCCTACCTTGTGCCCCAAAGTAGAGAGCTACGGTGCACAGCTTTCAAGGACTAACATACTCTTAGTAACCCTTGTGCACTGATACCCTCTAGCTAAATGATCCCACCCTGCTCCTTTGTGGCCTAAATGTTTCATTCTTCAGGGTAAACACTGCTGGAGAGGCCACCAAATTATAGGGAGACATGGATACTGTGACTTTTTTCACCATCTATTCTCTCTTTGAATGCAGCGCCACAATCGCACCCCTTCTCCCCAAATTGCGGTGGCCTATCAATTTTAAGCCACTTTTTATGTATTTCCTAATATTATATGTATTTTATTTTTTCAAGACTTATTTTCCGAGAAAGGGTAACATGAACAGGAACTTTTGAGACTTGTTATCTGGGGGGAAAAAAGTGTTATCTGAAGATGTCATGATCATTATCAAATTTTGAAATTTTGTCTTGAATAGTTACTTCCCTTATTTTAAACATCAGAATTTTACAACACAATTAAAAAACTCTCTTGGAAGTATTCATTCATTCACTTACCCATCTTTTTGTTCATTCAATAAATACTCACTTATTGATGCCAGATACTCTATTAAGGACTGCATATATGGAGATGATTAAGAGTTCTTCTTTTCAAGAAACATATTTTCCAACTGGGCACACAGAAAGAAAAGCCATTGCAATGCTAATAGAGGCACAACGTGCTATGGGAACACTTGGGAAGAAGCAAATAACTCTGGCAGGATTTAGGAAAGTTCACAGAGGAATTGAACTAAGTACTGAGGATAAGTGAGACTCTTCTAGGCAGAAAAGGAAGATAGAAGATATTTCGAGGGGCGCCTGAGTGGCTCAGTCGTTAAGCGTCTGCCTTCGGCTCAGGTCATGAACCCGGGGTCCTGGGATTAAGCCCCGCGTCAGGCTCCCTGCTCAGCGGGAAGCCTGCTTCTCCCTCTCTCACTCCCCCTGCTTGTGTTCCCTCTCTCGCTGTCTCTCTCTGTCAAATAAATAAATAAAAGCTTAAAAAAAAAAAAAAAAAGATATTTCAAGCAGAGAGATCAATGTGAGTAAAGGCACTGGGATGACCAAGCTTGCTGTTTAGGGAACTACCAGGAACTCAGTGTGGCTGGAACATGAGATCTTTGGGAAGGATGAAATCAAGCAACTACAATTTGAGAAGAACCTTGTGGACAAGCTATATCCCATCCATCGAATTGCAGACTCTTTTGTCTATTCTGGGCCAAGCATGGAAACAAGTGAACAAAGCAGACCAAGTTGAGACCATAAGCAGTGGTGGATACTGTGGCAATCTGGAGAATATATTCCCTGTCCAATGATGCCAAATGTCAGGTCTTCCAATTGAGGTTACTTTTTGTTTTTGTTTTTTAAGATTTATGTATTTTAGAGAGTGGGGGAAGGGCAGAGGGACAGAGGGAGAGGGAGAGAGAATCCTCAAGCAGACTCCCACTGAGTGGGGAGCCCCCCCACCCCCGCAGGTCTCCATCCCAGGACCCTGAGATCATGACCTGAGCCAAAATCAAGAGGCGGGGCTTAACTGACTGAGCCACCCAGCTGCCCCTGGTCTTCCAGTTCTTAAAGAGAGAAGTTGCTAATTTGATTTTATATGAAAAATTGAAATATTAAATGTTGAGAATTTACCCACATCTTAAAGTACTCACGTGGAGAGAAAACATGTCTACAGATCAAAATCAGCGTAAAGACCACTAGTCAAATGTCTCCTACTGTATGAGATAGGGAGTCATTAAAGATTGTAAGGATGGAAGTAACACCAACCGAAATCTTTAGAAAGATCACTCTGAGGGCACCCGGCTGGCTCAGTTGGTGCAGCACATGACTCTTGATCTCGGGGTTGTGGGTTCGAGGCCCATGTTGGGTGTAGAGATTGCTTAAAAATAAAAATCTTAAAAAAAAAAAAAAAAAGATTTCTCTGGTGGCAAAGTGGACAAGAAAATTCTGGAGCCTGGGATGGGAGGCTGTAATTGACACTCCATAACATCATAATATCATTTGAGGGATGATGCAAAGCCCTTTATAGTATACAACTTTCCATGTATATAGGGGGCACCTGATAAATATTTGAAGAGCTAATGAATGACAGAGAAAAAAAGCTAAAGTTTTAGAAGGAGGGCACATTTTTTGAGGACTCCTTATGCCATATGCTTCCTTTGTTAGACAAGGTTTTCAGGAGCACGATGGTCTTATATTGATCATATGTAATTTTTTTCTCTCTCTGTGATAAATATTATTGGTTTTTAAAAATGCATAAATCCTGTAGCATAGGATATAAAGATCAGCCTAGCATCAGAATATTATCTAGAGCTAAGCTTACTGATCCTACCTTGTAAAGGAATGCCAGCTAAACACATGATTCTTGTAGCAAGCCCTAAAAGTCTGTATTCCCAGGCTTTGTAAAAGTACACTATACCCTTTTGTGTAGCTTATGCATATTTTTAGTGAAGGCCAAACTCTGTATAGTATATATTATATATACAGGGGCACATCCATATTCTTAAAGCCACTCAATTCATTGGACAATCAAGTCTTTAAATTCTTAGCAATTTGGCTCTACAAATTGTAATTTTTTAATTCAACTTTCTTGAGGTATAATTTATGGACAATAAAACCCACCCATTTTATGTGTTCCATGAGTTTTGAATACAAAGAAGCAGCACGAGCAGATTATAATATTTTAAGTGATCTTCAGAGAAAAAAACAGAGGCAAAACTTATATTTATATGTATAGGCAAAGCAGCCTTAGGTGTCAAACCACCTGGATTCTAATCCAGGTTCGACTAGTCACTAGCATGACCTTGGGCAAGTCTCTTAGTTTCCTGCCTCAACTTCCTCATCCATTTGGTGGGGATCAAGGTACTCAACTCCTGAAGTTAGCAAATGCCAGCACTTCAACACAGTTAGTAGTCAATAAAGACTAAACTGTGTTTTCTTTTGTTAATGTTGTCATTGTTATTCTAATAGAGAGGAAATCCTGGGATGTAAACAAGAAGAGAAAGTGAATTGACTGGAATGTAAGTGGGGTAAAAAGAAGCAAGTACCTCCTGGGTGACTTGCTGGTGTGCCAAGGGGACTCAAAGCCAGAGAATAATTATGGCCTCTATTTCTGGAATATTTATTTTTTACTGAAAGATTTTGGAAGAAATTATTTTTCTATTAAAACAGCTACACACACAGTGGAATGCTTTCTCTCTTCTATAACTTTTGTGGAAATGTTTGCCAAGTCCAGAACATACTCGCTAGTAACATTTATCTCAAAATTGTTGAAGCACCTCCTATTTTTATATGCTGTGAATGCTGCCCAAACGTAGAATCTTTGCCATTAGTAAATGTTTACATTTTAGATGAAAAATGTGTTGGAGGTAGGAAAAAAAGTAATAGAGCATGACCTTGGGGAAATAAGTCACCAGGAAGAAAAGAGGAGAACTGGCCTCTAGTTCTGATTCTATAACTAACCAACTATCTTGTTGATGTCAGCAAACATCAGGGTGGGGAATGTTTGTTCTTTTCACCCCTAATTCACACATACTGGTAGATCTCAAACTTTACTGTGTATAGGAATTAAATAAAATGCTTATTTAAAATGCTGATTCCTTGGCTCCATGTCCATAAATTCAGATTTGTTAGAAATAAAGTCGGGATCCAGTGACCCATATGGATTTAGGAAACTTGGGTTGAAAGGGGCAGAAATCCAAATCATAAATGAAAGTTTTGTTTCACTTTTTATCCTTGAACACACACACACACACACACACACACACACACACACACACAAGTTGGAAATACAGTGTAAGGAGTGCTTTAGGCATAATTAGATCTATCTGCTCAGATAATGTCACCATCTCTTGTTTCTGCTTTCTTCTGTGTCAACTTCTGCTTTAACTTCAGTCTTAGTCTAGTTTTCCCTTTACTATAGTAAACTAGTCCCTCCAAGCTTCTATTCTTCTGATATAGAAACTCCAACAAAAGAGCACTCCTCTTTCTAAAGTTTCCAGCAAAAGAACTTCACCTGACTGTGACTGTCTCAAGTTGGATCATGTACTCATGCAGGCATTTATAACCCTGGTCAAGGGCTATGATTCTTTAATTCACCAGCCTTGGGGCAAATGCCCACCTTGGGTTTAAGTGTGCAGCCACCCTACCCAAATTGTGTAGGCTGGGAATGGGGTAGGTATTGTTCTCCAAGATAAATTGGGGATAATTATTCCAGAAATAGGGAATGCTTATTAGCCAAACCTATAAATTTTCCATCCACTACTGTACATTTTTTAGAAGTACTTAGATTAGAATAAGCCAGGTGCTATGGTACAAAAGGATAACAAGTGTGCCACGGTATTGAAGGTTTCAGCCTTAAAGGTGACCCACAAGAGCCTGGGAAGGGCTTAGGATGCTCAGAGTTCCTGAGCCAGTTGCCTCATACATTTACCCCAGAGTTTTGGGCCAATATTAAACATTTTCTATGTGTGCCATGAAGATGATTTGTATGCAGGTCATCTGTGACTTGCGCATTGGGAATCAATGGATTTCAAGATCACAAATATATAATAACATTATTTCTTTTGGATCTTCCTGAGACAACTGGGAAGCTGATTTATACAATTGAAAGGGCAGTAAAAGTTCCAGGTATGATACACAGAAGAGGGACAAACAGGTAGGACCAGCAGTTGAATCCTGCTTTGACTTGGTTATCAGTTTTGTTTTGTTTAGTATTCTTGGACATATGTAGTTTGTTCTATCTAATAGATATAGTCCTAACCTGGACCTCAGTATGCCTGGCTTCTTTTAATATTTGGAACATAAATGGATGCACATTATATAGACAATGGAAAGGGGTAAGCTGGCAACAGCATGGAACAGAAAACGGATTTGACTATTAGTCTTGAGATGTATTTTAGGTATATTGCATGCAAGTTTATGGAAGAAGTGAATTCCGATGAATGAATTATTAACTCATTCTTTTAAGTGAAGAAGTTACTATTATTTTCTTAAACTCATTAATAAAGTTAATAAGTCTGCCTCAGCATTTTAGTATTGAGTCATTAGTTTCAGATGGCTTCGGATGACGCCCCCCCCCAACTTTCCCCTCCACCAAAGCAACCCAATACACAAAATAAAGTGTTTCAACAAATGGTGCTAGGATAACTAGATGTCCATACAGAAAACAAACAAACAAAAAACCTTGATTCCTACCTCAAACCATACACAAAAATTCACTGCCAGTGGATTATAGATCTAAATGTACAATTAAAACCATAAAGTTTTAGAGGAAAACATCACTTGGAGATAGACAAAATTTCTTAGATAAGCCATAAAAGCAATAACCATAAAAGAAAGACTAGCTAAATTACATGTTAAAATTAAGAACTTCTCATCTGAAGGAAAGCAGGGGGATGAGTAAAGCCTAAAAAACCCATGATTAAATAATCATTACTTCCAGTGGGATTTTCTCTCCAGTGCATTAGTTCAAGTTCTTTTGACTTGTAGGTGGTAAGTGATAGAAGCTGACTCTGTGAGCTTAAGCGAAAAGGGAAAAGCACAACTGGAGCTTTTAGTGGAATCCAAAGTCAAGGGTGCAGTGGAGTTTCAGGAATAGATGTATTGAAGTGCTACAGGGAACCCAGTCAGTCCTCTCTCTCCATATTTCTTCTCTGTCTTTCTCATGGCAATACAGTTACTTCTTCTCCTCAGTTACATAGCAGATCATGATTGCCAGTTGTTCTTGAACCATGGATGTTTCAGTCAAGCCACCCAGAGAAAGGCCCATCTTTCTGTCTTCACAATTCTTAGGGATAAGTCTGATTGGCTCACTTGGATCCAGTGACCACCGTTAGTCTAAGAAACTATGACCAGAGGCAGGATGATATTTAAAAAACATAGCAACTCCTTTTATCCATGGGAATGTAGGGTGAAAAGAAATAGCATTCCAGTTGATAGTCTCTCCTCATTTCCTCTTTATTAGACAAAAGGCAGAGTTGATAGAAGTTTGTACTTGGTCACTTTTTAATGGCTACTAGTTTTGGTGTATTGATATACTATCCCTTTGAGTATCTAATAACAACATCTCTGCTTCTCTACCAGTTGACTGATATATATTAAGGGCCATAAACAAAATTAGTCCATTTTAAAAGTGGGCACGTTCATTGTAAATTATTAGCCAAGATCTATTCAAATGCAGACATGCTTGGTTCTAGTCTGGATATACAATAAAATTAATTTAAATAACTTTAATCAGCTTCAAAAACAGCAAATTCCAAGACAATTAGGTTAACTTTAAGAACTCATATTTATTGAGTTAACAGATGGTAAATTAAAAAACAATGAAGCTAATTTTTAAAATCATTCATTGAATTAAAAAAAACAGACATTTAACAAAACTGTTTTTAAGCTGTTTTTTCATCCCAATATGCATATTTTAAGATTCCAACTTGGGGAACTTCTGGGAAGACAGAAATGAGTTGCACTATATGAACATTCTTCTGGTGAATTACTTTTTTTAAGGATTTAGAACCACCTAAAAAAGAATTTTATGAATCAACAATAAAAATATAGGAAATAAGCATATTCTAGAGAGTGGAAGGAATGAAGAGGCTACTTCATCAATTCCAGTTTGCTCTCTAACATGCTCCTGTGGCCTTCTATATTGCTGGCCTTGACACACTTTGGGAGTTTCCTGTGCTAGCAGAGTGGACATACCCTGGCAGTTTCCTATGCTAGCAGAGTGAAAGTTGTTCCTGGCCAGAATTGCATTTCTGCAGTTTAATAGTCAAATATAAGACTTCCCTTTGATGGCTTCTTGGGCCTTGTGCACCAATGACTTGAAATATATTGTAAATGCTAGAAACTGACTCTGCAAGCTTACAGGAAACCGGGAATTTTGTGGAAGTACATTGAAGACCTGGGGTCTTCTTCTCTTGGTCTCCCACTTTCTTGGGTCTCCTTGCAGTTTTTGGAAATGGAGCAATGAACATATCCCAACACATGAAGGATACCAGAAACTGGTTGTTCCCATATGCAAGTTCAATCATTTCTCCCACTTCCTGTGGTTTTATAGATGGAATTGGAGATAACATCGTGGATACATTAAGATACATCATTTGCATTATACTTGCTATTATTAGTTTTAACATGATGGCATATTTAGAACTATAGTTATATATGTAGACATGCAGTTATTCCATAAAAATATTTGGAATAGATTTGTTTGAATAGCTGGTTGATCAGTTGGTGTTATAGTTTTTTCTTTAGTTGGAGAGTTGCAAACTGTAATATATTTATTTTATGGTCCTAGTAACCCATTGTCTAAGATCTGGTTTTACTTTACGTTGTAAGTCTTACATTACTTGATTGGTAATGTTGAGAATCATATTTACTTGTTTTGATAGACCAATTGATTAGTTACAATTTGAGTTAAAAACATTTAGAAATATAAAAACACATTTTTTATTGAAATTACAGTAGTAAAATTATCTTATTATTGTGCATTTGAAACTACTTAGCCCCAGCCCCTTTTCTCCTTGAAATAATTGTTTTTATAATAACCTTCTGATAATATGAGGCTTTTTAGGAATGCAATTATAACAATATAGCAGGAGGGACTATATTGTTTTTAATTAAACAAGAATAGGTAAAAATAAGAATAGATTGTGACTAAATGAAAAATTCAGTAGGTGAAATTTCTGTTTTGCAGAAATAGAAATTAGGGATACAGAAGAAAAACTTCATAACTAATCTAAACATCCAAAGAAAATGAATAAAAGTTAAAAGGGTAAGAGGAAATTGGATAGACAAATTATGGAGGTCTAACTTAGAATGTAAACTCCTTGAGAGCAATAAGCATCTTATTATAACCCTACCCCCAACAGAGGGCTTAACACATAGTATGTTATTAGTATTAGATAAACATTTCTTACATTTATGAATAAAATAATGGATGTTCCCCTGAAAATAGAGCAAGTGGATCAGAAGTAAAAATCAAAGTTTATAACAACAGAAGAAAACTTTCTGTGTATAAAAATTGCACTAACATTGTAAGGTTCTTTTGAGCAAAATTAAGGGGTAGAGATAATTGCCCAGTCATAGGCTGGTAAATTTTTAAATTTCTAGAACAAAATTCCTACAAGTGTCTGAGAAAACAGATATATATTTTTGTAGATTGTCTTCATATGTCTTTTACAGAACAAGGACATTTTTAAGACCTAATGTAAATTTTTACATAATTTTAAGCAAAACAAATTTGATTCTTTAAGTTTTATGCCTACCTGGTTATTGGCTCATACATAAAAGCAACAGAAGAACATTTTTAAGTCGGGAAGGTGTCAGAAGTATAACAACTAAGAGTACTTTCTGTAAAAATTGCAGAGATATCATCTAGATCACTAAGTGGTCAGATGTATAAAAAAATCAAGAATAGGAAGTACTAGGAAAAAAGCTTAGTGCTAACTAAGCACTGAGGGTCAAGACGAAGTAATAAATGAATAAAATATAGGGAAAATGGAAGTGAATTAAGAATTGATGTTAATGACTAGATGTTTTTCTTTACTAAGGGAACAAAGTTTCCAATAAAATAATCCTAAAAGGAGGGTTTTTTTAAATTTTAAAAAAAGAGTCTGTAATTAATAACCACGATGTGGAAAAAGGAGATGGAGAAAACAAAAGCATTAGAAGTAGTTGCTTTATATTTATTTATTTATTTAAAGATTTATTTATTTATTTGAGAGAGAGAGACATTGTGGGGGGGGGGGGGGAGGGGGGGGGGGTAGAAGGGAAGAATCTCAAAAAGAGTCCCCACTGACCGGGGAGCCTAACGCAGGGCTCAGTCTCATGACCCATGAGATCTTGACCTGAGCCAAAATCAAGAGTCAGCCGCTTAACCAGCTGAGCTACCCAGGCACCCTTGTTGCTTTATTTTTAAATCATTAGATAAGAATGCATTTAAGGGTAGTCGTGAACAATTTAATATAGATACTAGTTGAATGGGAAGAACAATATCTATTTTATAAGTAATTGTAGGAGATAAAACAAAACAGTTCAGAAGACAAAATGGAAAGGAAACAATAAGGAATTATTGAAAAGAAGAAAGTATAAAATAAGTACAATCAAGCTAAAAAAATTATGACAAGTATAAATGTCTTAAATTTCTCTATTCAAATGGAAAGATCTTCACATTAAATTAAAATGAAAGTCTTATGATTTGGCGGTGCTTAAAAGATTCATACTTAAAGAAAAATGACATGGAAATACTTTTTAAAAGGGCAAAGATTTTGTAGCCTAACATGGTCACAAGCAGATTTTTTTCAAAAAACAGTAAATAAGACAAAAAGGACTATTTTATAATTATTGTTAATGTAATATTAGTAAAGGAATAATGGCACTGAAAAATAATGCATTAAATAAGCTTAAACCTAAAATAACTCAACATGCTTTTTAAAAACACAGTAAAGCTCATCATAGCAAAATAATGAAAATAATGTATACCCAAGCAGTGCAAAAGTTTACAAAATTAGAAACTAAACTAATGAAATATTTCATATTGGTAAATTAAATAAGTAAATGATTATTTTCATAGGTTGTTTTGTAAAGCATTAGATAAAATTTAATACTTGTTCCTGATAAAATGATAAGAAGAAAAAATAAACTATTTTTTAGTATGATAATAAATATTTTTAACTAATAGTCAATATTAAAATTAACATAAAATACTAGAAATATACATGTTTAAAAACAGGCATGGGGTAGAAGTTGGTATAATGGTTCTGTCATAATAATGTTATTAAACATTATTTTTAAAGCCCTTATCAATATAATAAAACATACTAAAGAAAGAAGACCTTGGGGCACCTGTGTGGCTCAGTTAGTAAAACATCTGCCTTCAGCTCAGGTCATGGTCCTGGTGTCCCCGGATTGAGCCCTGAGTTGGGCTCCTTGCCCAGCGAGGAGTCTGCCTTTCCCTCTCCCTCTGCCCTCCCTGCCCTGCTCGTGCTCTCTCTCTCTCAAGTAAATAAATAAAATCTTTTTTAAAAAAATAATAAAGAAAGAAGACCTATAAAGAGTGAAAAAATATACATTATCATTATGAGTGGAAAAATATTTTTGTAGCTTGAAAACCCAAAGAAGTGAACAAAAATGTGAATAGACTTAATAAATCAGTAAAATATTGGCAGACATATGACTATTAACATAAATCAGTAGTATTTCTACATATTAGCAACGATTAGCTTAAACATAAACCTCTAAGAGATACTTATTTTGTAAGAGCAACAAAATGTATAAAACTCTGAGTTTAAACAGAAATATGTTACCTATCTAAATGAAACTTTTTGAGAGCTATAAAAATATTAAATTAATCAAAAGATTGGTTTCTGGTGTAAAAAAATAACATTTTAAAATTCTTGGGGCTCCTGGGTGGCACTTAGAAGTTAAATTTCTCACTCTTGGTTTCAGCTCAGGTCATGATCAGGTCATGATCTCAGGGTTGTGAGATCGAGCCCTGAGTCAGGCTTTGCACTCAGTGGGGAGTCTGCTTGAGATTCTCTCTCCCTCTGCCCCTACAACTCCTCTCTAAAATAAATAAATAAATAGATAGATAGATAGATAAATATTGTTAATTCTTTCCAAAGTATAGACTTAATGGGAAATCTAATAATAATGTCTCTTTTGTTTTTTACATTTTAAAGTAATGGTGAGAGGAACTTGATTTTGACATAAATCTGGAAAAGAAAGTAGGCAAGAATAGTAAAAATCAATTCTGAGAAAGAAAAGTAATGAGGACAGACTAGTCTTATCAAATATTAAAATATATTATAAAGTTATAATAATTAAAACCATGTGATACTGGCACCAAAATAAATTAATAAGGCAAAATATGTGGTTAAAATAAATCATATTTTATATAATAAAGGAATATTTGATAATATCAGAACACAAATCAATGGGAAGGGAAAATATTTTACAATATATGGACTGATTAACTGGAAAAAATCAATTCATATACTCATGATACACCTATAATAAAATAGCAAAAAAAATAAAATAGCAAAACTTAAACTGTAGGAAGTCTAAAGGGATTTGTTTTTATAGGCTTAGAGTAGGGTAACAAATTGCAAAAGTAAAGATAAAATAGATTTGGTTATATTAAGACAGCAATAAAAAAAAACAAACACCAGGCAAGGTACAATTATTTGAACATAACAAAAAGGTCAATAATCATATTATTAACAGAAGCTTGTACAAACTCCGCAGCTAAGAACTAATACAAGAGATAAGAATAGAAGAGAATCTAGCCAATATATGAGATAAGACTAAAATCACATTTCACAAAAGATGAAATATAACACATTTGCAAACAAATAAAAACATTCAGCCTTACTAATAATCAATTGGATATACACTAAAACAAAAATAAGCTGTATTTAGGTTTAATCAATTATTTTAAAATTAATGTCAAGGATTTACATTCCCAGCTGTTATGGATTATTTTCATTTGGATCAACTTATCCTCTGAGAGAAAGTGGAAAACCTGGATAAAATCTAGCAAATGTTTGTTTAAAAGCATCACAGAGATTCAGGGCAGAGAGAGGATTTGAGAAGCAGAGAACCCAGAGAGCAGGGAATCCAAAAGAGGTAGTTCTAACAGGTAGTTAGAAGCTAAGGTAAAACCCCACTTGACAAAGATGTGATCACCCAGAGGCTCAAATTATCTCTACAATTTTTCATACACAGGGTCAGGCAATAAAATTACTAGCCATACCTATAGATTAGATAATAGACTTTAAAATATCTGTGATTAATAAATTAACAAAATTAGATGAGAAGATAAGGAATTTGGGTATATTATTGGTAACTATGATAAAAATAAAATGGAAATTCTGGAACTGAGAAATAAACTGACCTAAATTAAAAACTCAATGGATGGGTTTAAGGGCAAACTAGAAACAGCTGAAGAACAGATTGATGAACTGGAAGGCAAACCAAAAGAAGATTTAATGTTAATACACAAAATCAGCAAAGTACACTAGAAAGTGGTTTCTTCTTACATAACTGGTGGCGTATAAATCTATATAATACTTCTTAGAAACGCTTTGGCAATGTAAATCAGATATTAGGACAAAAAAGATTCATATCTTTTGATCCAGTAATCTTATGTCTGGGAATATCTATTAAGGAAATAAGTTTCTGATGTGAATTTTTTTTATGTATAAAGATGTTTACTACAGACTTACTCATGATACTAATAACTGTGCAGACAATGTTTTAAGTGCTTTACTTCAATTAATGCAGTTAATCGTCCCAAAAACCCAAGTAGGTGGAAGTAGTTACTACTAATATCCTCATTTTACAGATGAGAAAACTGAAACATTGAGAGGTCAAGTAGCTTGCTCAAGATTATGTAGCCAGTGAGTAGAGAAACATTTGAACCAGGCTTTCTGGCTCCGTAGCCTGCACTTGAACCTGCCCTGGGCTGTTGGAAACAACCTAAATAGCTAACAACTGGAGACTTGTCAAGTAAGTAATATACCCAGTCTATGTAATATTATGCAGGTATTAAAAATGAGCATCATGAACACTTAGCAACATAGGAAATACTTCTGATATAATATGAAGAGAAAAAAATCAAAATCGTAGAACTACAACAAATTAAAAAATATGCATATAAATATGATTGAAATCAAATATTCCCAAAGGCTAATGACAATTATATGAAGTTAGTAGCACTTCTTCCTTTTTCTCTTCTTCTGTTTTTCACTTTCTCAAAATTTTAATAATGTGTGTTTCATACACATGCACACATCTATCTATATATATATGTATGTATGTATTTCAATCGTTGTGCTTCATATATAAAATACCACTAACTATACATAAAAAAACAGGAGAGTATATTGGATAAGAACCCGGGCTCTGGAGCCAGACTGCCTGTGTCGCCACTTCCTAGGTGTGTGACCTTGGGCAGGTTGTTGAACTTTTGTTTCTAAGTTTCTAAGCTTATCCTGTAAAATGAGGATAATTATAGTACTTATAGGGTGATTGTGAGGATTAAATATGCTTAAAATATATATATATATATATATATATAT